>NW_019458678.1:0-583 GCF_002814215.2 Seriola lalandi dorsalis | reverse complement strand
CTTCAAACTCAACAGCTGCTTTAGATTAAAGGTGTTTGTGACCATAAAGAGATGTTTTTATGAGTGTTTCCTCGTTTTGCTGCAACGTGATAAAATTCCTGTAGCTAGTTTAGTGCCGTTCCACTGATAGCTGGTGGCAGTAATTTGCCAACAAAGGCAGTGAAGAAAAGGACTGTTGGCTAGTAAACACAGATGTAAACAATGTAGCAATGAATTCATATAAATTGGCAAATTAAATTGTGGATTAAAAAAAAGTGTGCATAACATCAGTGCAAATTGAATAAATTTATACTTAAAAAAAACATTATGAATCAATTATGATTAAAACACTAAAAATGTATAATTTTTCTGGTGGCAGACACTTCAGGTTAGCACAAACTCACTTCTGATTCTCCAGCAGGGGGAGCTGTTCACTTATCGTCAGTTCTACTCCCCCACATCAATAAAAATGGGGAACTCTTAAAAAAAAGTGGAAGTCTTGCAAACACCCTCGTAAACAAGGAATAAAAGCAGACTTATAACTGGTCAGAAACAGTTAAAATATTAAAGCATCTTGTTTGTTGAACTTGACAGACTAAACTCA
>NW_019458677.1:0-645 GCF_002814215.2 Seriola lalandi dorsalis | reverse complement strand
TGACTTAGAGTGTTTCCAAAACACTGTTTGTACAACTGATGAGATCTGCTCTCAACAGACTAGACCACAGTCTGGGAAGTTTACACCAACACACTGACAATGTGTATCCTATTTACTGTCACAACTTTCAACTTGCAGGGTTTTTCATTAGCTTGGTTCAGTCCTGTGAGTTAGCTCAGCTTCATGATCAGTGATGTTCTTTAATAAAAACAATTCTGATCAACCAGATGTGGACAGATTCTGCTGATGAGTTTTAAATACAAGAGGGAGGAGCACTACACATGCTCTATATGAGTGTGAGTGTGAGTGTGAGTGTGTGTGTGTGTGTGTGTGTGTGTGCAGATGAGAAGTTGTGTCCTATTAAGCAGACAGCAGAGACTCATCTTCAGTGTTTGACAAATATTAGCAACATAATTGATGAAGAAACACATTAACACTTCACTGATCAGACAGAACAGACAGAGGACATCCTCAGTAGATGGGCAACTTCATAAAACACTACTGTGCAGTAAGTCAAGTCCACTTAGTTTTCCATCTTGTTTTTAAATTATATGGAGCCATGATACCCATATATCATCTGGACTGATGCCCACAGAGGCTGCTGCAGCTGGGAAGCACAGTTTCATTTTTGGGGAACACACAACA
>NW_019458676.1:0-543 GCF_002814215.2 Seriola lalandi dorsalis | reverse complement strand
TCTCATCGTTTACGCTCCATTTATTCCATTTCAACATGAGACACAGTTGAGATTAAAGTCAACAACCAAACGACCCAGATGTCAAATTGACGGCAAAGAAAAACTTTCTCATGAAATAATTTGAGCTCACTTCCTAAAACTACATCCACAATAATCCAACACCTCAGGCTCAATTAAACAGTTAGATCCCTCTGAGTCTGCCGCTGCTGCTGTGTGGGAAAGGGGATGTGAGGCGGCGATCCATGGTCTGTGTGAGTGTGTGTGAGTGACAGAGAGAGAGAGAGAGAGAGTTGTGACCAAAGTGGGTGACAAACACTCATTTTCCGCCCTGATAGCCAGAGCAGTGGGAACTTCCTGTGGGCAGCACACTCACAGAGCAGCTAAAGCCCAGACGCAGCCGTCACGCAGGGCGACGCAGCAGCAGCAGTGTAACAACATGCAGCGCCGTCTCCCATCCATTCACTCTTACATAACAGCTGATTTACGACACGATTACCACCACCACTAAAACATACGTGTGACAGTGTGGAAAAAGAATATTAT
>NW_019458675.1:0-507 GCF_002814215.2 Seriola lalandi dorsalis | reverse complement strand
GTAAGGCATAAAAAGGTCATTGTATGGTTGGGTATAAAATGTCATAAAAACGACATAGTATAGTAAAGCATAAGAAGTCATAAAAACGTCATAGTATAGTAAGGCATAAAACATCATAAAACAGCATAGTATGGTAAGGCATAAAATGTCATAAAAATGTCATAGTATACTAAGGCATAAAAAGGTCATAGTATGGTATGGCATAAAAAGTCATAAAACTGACATAGTATACTAAGGCATGAAAAGTCATAAAAACTTCATAGTTTAGTAAGGCATAAAAAGGTCATAGTATGGTAAGGTTTAAAATGTCATAAAAATGACGAAGTATAGTAAAGCATAAAAAGTCATAAAAACATCATAGTATAGTATGGCATAAAAAGTCATAAAACTGACATAGTATGGTAAGGCATAAAAAGTCATTAAAAACGACATATTATAGTAAAGCATAAAAAGTCATAAAAACGACATAGTATAGTAAGGCATAAAAAGGTCATAAAACAGCATAGT
>NW_019458674.1:0-785 GCF_002814215.2 Seriola lalandi dorsalis | reverse complement strand
TTTTTCCTTTTTGTTTTAGATTAAATTTCCCAGAAACAGTTTTTAAGTTTCACTAATTTAAGAATAAGAAATGTTTCTAAACAAACACCTGCGTCCAACTGACAGACCAACGTTCAGTTCATCTGTTAGCAATAAAAATATGTCACAACAGACAGTCACGCAAACGTGTCAAACGCTGTGAATATACTGTATTCAGAAACTTATAAACATACCAACAAACAAGAAAACAACAAGGAGCAAAGACACAATCGTTACCATGACAACGGACTGAAAGGTCAGGGAGTCAAATAAAGTTCAGCTGAGATTCAGAAGCTACTTGAGTTTCTGAATCAATGTCAGCTGGATGGACACACACACACACACACACACACACACACACACACACACACACACACACAAATAGTAGGAAACAGCCTCTAGAATAAGATACAGACGACGTCGCTTCCCTCAGAGTAAATCTCTTCAGCTTGTTCTCTCTGTATTTATGGGTTTAATAGTTTTATTAGCTCGTTGTTTTGAAGGTTTTCCTGTCTCCAAAGCTAAACTCACCTCTAATAGGAATTAACTCAACAAAGAATAATGAAACAATTATAAATAAACTATAAAACAGTTATAATTGTCTTATTTGGTGCGTTTTAGTCTCTAAATGATCTTCGAACAGAAACACAGTTAGTTTCATACCTGGATCACAGGTTGACACCAGAGACAGAAGAAGAAGAAGTGTCCTTTAGCTGGGATTATTTAAACCCTTATAAATAGTATAATATATTTTATTTATCAGTGAA
>NW_019458673.1:0-626 GCF_002814215.2 Seriola lalandi dorsalis | reverse complement strand
GGAGAACAGGAGTTTTGATGGAAAAAATAGGGTTTTTATTTACACAAAAAACACAATACAACATAAACCAAGAACTTAATTATCTAGGCCTATAAAAGAGGTCAGCGAAAGAGAATTATACTCAAAATAACAGCAACAAAACAAGATGTTAACTGAACAAAGTGACCTAACATAGTGAGACATGAGGGCACATATAAAGTGGCTTGGCCAAACCAAATAACACACAAGGGGAAAACAAAATGGACATCAACTACAACTAATAATATGTAATAGTATAGCAAGGCATAAAATGTCATAAAAACATCATAGTATTTGATGGCATCAAAATGTCAAAAAACGTCATAGTATAGTAAGGCATAAAATTTCCCAGTATAGCAAGGCATAGAACGTCATAAAAACATCACAGTATAGTAAGGCATAAAAATGTTATAAAACATCACAATATAGCAAGGCATAAAACGTCAAAAAACGTCATTGTATAGTAAGGCATAAAAATGTAAAAAGAAAAACGTCATAGTGTGGTAAGAGATACAATGTCATAGTATAGTAAGGCATAAAAATGTAAAAATAAACATTTTAGTATGGTAAGACATACAATGTAATAGTATACTAAGGCTTAAAAATGT
>NW_019458672.1:0-582 GCF_002814215.2 Seriola lalandi dorsalis | reverse complement strand
CCTGGTCCCTGCTAGCTTTGAGATTACAAGAAAAGCAGGTTGACCAGGTCTGTAATATCACTAAAGACAAAATAATGCTGATGTAAAATAGAACATAATTCAACATTTATTTGTGCCAGTACCTGAAATACTTTCTCCAGTTTCAATTATTCCTCTACAATTGCTCTCCAAGTGTGTGTATGTGTGTGTGTGTGTGTGTGTGTGTGTGTGTGTGTGTCCAAAAATAGCATTTTGGCCCATGCCAATTTCTCTGAAGTAGGAGAAAAGGGGGGAAAAAAACGCTTTTCCCAGTCATGGCCCACCATCACACCTGCCGAGATAATCAGCCAGAATTACGATGCGCTCATTTCTCGCCTCTCGAAATCCAATTTATGTGATTACAGTTCGTGACTGTGCAGTCTATCAGTGCTTCAGAAGCTCATTTGACATTACCAGGTAATGGACTACAGTCTTTACATTATGACCAAACCTACATAAGTGCACCGCGGGTCGCAAGGTGCAAATTGTGCCAGAAGATGTAAGTATGGCCTCTGCCGTCTTTCTGTCATTTGGTTTATGGGGGTTTGAAGGAGCAATTTGCCC
>NW_019458671.1:0-576 GCF_002814215.2 Seriola lalandi dorsalis | reverse complement strand
CTGAGGTGAAAAAAACATAAAACATAAAATTAAATAGGAAAGATAGGAAAAATAGGAAAAATACGAGTGAATACAAAGATGCAAGGATTTGTCGCCACACTGATGGCCAGAAAATTTTAGAGACATCAGAAGAAGCGATATTTTCACACCATGATAAAGTTTATAATGTTTCAAAATAAGAAAAGAAACTTTCACTCACTGTTATGTTTTGGTCAAATGAAGCATAGTTATTAAATAAATACAGTTCTGACAGTTTTTTTTTTACAATTTAAATAATGCCATTGCATATTCTGCAATGACGATCTTTAGACTGTTCAGTGTGCAGTATGTACAGGGCTTTGTTTTCTGATTAGAAAAAGTTTACCTGTGTTTCAGGTCGCTGTCAGCGGACAAGCAACATGTTCTGCTTCTTCCTGTACCTGGCTGCACTCAGCATGCTGACAGGTAAACAAGGCTTCACAACTCAAACACAGTCACACTGCATCCATTTTATAACTCACTAAGAAAACAGTATGAGTGAATATTGTACGATGGATGCTGTACATATAGTGTGCATACATCCCTACATATACCTAC
>NW_019458670.1:0-608 GCF_002814215.2 Seriola lalandi dorsalis | reverse complement strand
TGTGTTTTCTACAGTTAAAATCTCTTCTCAATGTGATAATAAGTATTCTCACATCAGGCCAGCTTCAGTTAAAGGTTTAGTTTGTTCAGGTATAGATTCTCACAGAAAAGCAGAGTGGTGCTGTATGTTTTACCTTTCCCCTCCACACAGCCTGCAGATGTCTCTTATTCTCTGTCGGAGCAAAAAGGAGCATCCATGTAAAATCCAAACAAACAAGCCGTTCAAAGAGTCACTGGACGTGTCTGTGTTGTGTTGTGTAAGAGGATGATGCTGCTGCTGCTGCATCAACAGCAGGCTCGCTACTCAGTGTGTGAACATGTGCAGGGAGGATGCCAGCTGTTTGATGTGCACTACAGCTTAAAGAGAGAGAGAGAGAGAGAGAGAGAGAGAGAGAGAACATACATCTACACTAACACCTGAAACCCTCCATCTGTACATGCTCAATGTCATGTAAAGAGCTTTATGACCAGTTCATCTGTGATCTGATTTACAACAGGGTCAGTGACGGCTGACTTCTGGCTTGTGTGCGGGAACAGTGTGCTATGAATCTCAATTACGCTCACACACACACACACACACACACACACACACACACACACACACACACA
>NW_019458669.1:0-591 GCF_002814215.2 Seriola lalandi dorsalis | reverse complement strand
GAAACCTCCAACAGAACCGGACTCAGGGTGGGAGGGAGGCGGGGCTGTACGCGGGCCGGGTGTGGAAACTCTGCTGGTCCTGTTGGAGTTAGAAAACTCCAGGGTTGAGTTGCAGCTGTTGTTCAGTTAAATTCTGTGTTTTATAAATCTAAGAAATCTCTGGTCTTAGTTTTCACCTTTGCTGTTCCTCCTTCACAGCATTTTCTGCAACTAATCAACCATCTGCAGAGGGGACATTCTACTTCCTGTTTACACCGGCACATGTTTTCAGGTGTGTTTGTATGGACGGAGATACAGAGCTAAAACAGTTTTCGCTCTAAAACCCTGTTTTAAAATGGTGTGGACGCAGCCTGAACCGCAGACCGGGTTCTGGATGTGAACCCGGTCTCTGGTCTGACGGCTGTTCGCTGTGCACGTCCACCATCCACGTCAATGGACGAATCAAACCTTTGACCTCATGGTGGCGCTAGAGGAAAGGTCAGAGGATCAGAGAGTTCATCGTCTGAGGACCATGAGCGTCTGCACAAACTTTCATCATCCTCTTAGTAGCTGATGTATGATATGAAAGATATTTCAGGAAGTGGTGGATGA
>NW_019458668.1:0-562 GCF_002814215.2 Seriola lalandi dorsalis | reverse complement strand
CATTATTTTGAGTCCACATAATTTAATTATTTGTAACTACATTTATAAATATTGTATTCTGCTGTTTAAGTTTAATCTGGAACTATATAATATGGCGCACTTTAGTGGCAGGTAATGTGAGTTATGATTAGGAGTGGCGGAGTGATATGTAAGAGGTGAGATGTCACTTTGGTAGTCAGTGTTCGGTCTTCCTAGGTTGGGTTCTCCGGGAAATAATAAAGATGGATTGACCTGTAAGGCAATAGTTAAGACATCCAAAAACATGTCTTACAATAACTTTTAAATGCCTTTACGGTCCGTGCATGAAGTATTATTCTTCTGCAATTGTTCACGTTGTATAATGAAAAATGCCAGTTTGTATTGCCTAATTTCAAATTGTCCTATTTGTGAGAAGTGCAAATGTATGTTGGCGTTTGTGAGCTCGTTCCTCATTAGCCGATGCTGCCTAAACGCTGTTAACGCGTCGCGTGTGTTGTTGTTTCCATGTTCTCCATCTACTATCTCCAGCACTGCATATATCCTGACAAAAAGGAAACTATTAGAATTCTGTTACTAAAAAAAA
>NW_019458667.1:0-565 GCF_002814215.2 Seriola lalandi dorsalis | reverse complement strand
ATAACCGTGAAGCCTTGAGTTATGGCTAAAAAATGTTTTGTGAGGTCACACTGACCTTGACCTTTGACCTTTAGCCACTAAAATCTAATCAGTTCCTCCTTGAGTCCGAGTGAATTTGTTTGGTAAATTTGAAGAAGTTCCATCAAGGCGTTAAAAAAATAAATAAAATAAAACACCAGCTGGATGTTTCTCAGTCCGGCAAACTGACGCTGACGCTGACACTGACGCTGACACTGTGTGTGACCCAGCAGGCTGAGAGGAGGAGCTGTGACGTCTTATCATTTCTAACGCGGTGGCTCTTATTTTGTTGATCACTGCAGGAGCTGTTTCCAGCCAGTAAACAGAACGTGGAGCATTTCTCTAAATACTTCAATGAAGCCGGGCTCAAGGAGCTGTCTGACTTCCTGCATGTGCAGCAGAGTCTGGGGACCCGCAAAGAGCTGCAGAGGGAACTGCAGGAACGCCTGTCCCAGCAGTGTCCCATCAGAGAGGTAAAGACAGCACCGTCAGCTCTATCAGTGTCACAGACAGTGTGCCGGGCCGTACTATGTGTGTGTGTGTGTGT
>NW_019458666.1:0-558 GCF_002814215.2 Seriola lalandi dorsalis | reverse complement strand
GAGGGAGGGAACTGAGTGGCGAAGAGGAGCCGCGTCTGACCTCTTGATGACCCTGGCGGCCATCAACCTCTGCTCGGAGTCCAGGTAAGCCGAGGGCTCGTCGATCAGATAAACATCAGCTGGTTTCCCCAAACACAGAGTGAGGGCGACTCTCTGCAGCTCACCACCAGACAGGTTCTGCACCTGAGGGGGGAGGAGGGGGAGGGGGGGTTAAAAAGGTGCAGGCAGAGCGATGTCACATGACTCATGGAGGACGTTCTGAGTTTATAAAGAAGGGAGTAAAAATATGAGACCTTCAAAATAAAAGCCTGGTTCTCTCTGCCCCCAACACAGTTGCTAGGTAACCAGAGTCGTACTGACCGACACTAAACGAGGGCAACAGTATTCGTTAAAACAATTATGGCGTGCGTCTCTTACATCCTGGTCGATGATGCTCTCGATCTGCAGCGGCTTCATGACGTCGGTGATGAACTGAGGGTGAGTGTAGGCGTCTCTGATCTTCTCGTGCAGCAGCGCTCTGACGCTGCCCTGCAGAGACACACACACACACACACACAC
>NW_019458665.1:0-549 GCF_002814215.2 Seriola lalandi dorsalis | reverse complement strand
AACAAAGCAGGGACACAGCTAATGCTAATGCTAATGCTAATGCTAACTTCACTGCATGCACCACTTCTGAGTTACTACATTATTCCTGTTCTGAAAAGAAAAACAGATGCTTGTGTACGCTGATTATTTTCCAAATTAAATCAGAGCCCACATATTTGATTTTCTCAATAAAAAAGTGCTAAAAGTAAGTACTAAATGAAGATTTAGTAGAAAACCCAAGTACTCAAAATTTAGTTTACTATTTTTGACAACAGCTGATGCTCATCACAGTAAAGTACAGTAAGAATTCCCTGCACTGCCACCTCCCTTTTTGTTTTTTCTCCTCTGTCTCACATGGCAGTAAATTCACTGTACTGAGCGCACACTGTCACTGAGCCAGCGTTAAGCCTCTTATCACTCTGACTCCCACAGTCCTCTTTTGTTCCTGCTCCTTTTACTCTCAGTTAAACCTTGCATGTCTGATTTGAGTAATTTCCCTGTTTGAAGTGAAGACAGTGTTTGCATGTAAAAGGCCTATCTACATTTTGGCGTACAGTGTGAGACAAAGCT
>NW_019458664.1:0-512 GCF_002814215.2 Seriola lalandi dorsalis | reverse complement strand
ATGTTTTTCACATTTTCCAATGTAGAAATGAGCATAAATTACATGACAGCATAAATTATACTACATCAGTGAAACTACAAGGTTGCCATACACACACTGGGAGCTTTGCAACCAGGAAACAGATCAAAAGCCGGAAAGGGAATAGTGAGTGAGAGGCAGAGGAAGGAAAAGGAGTAAAGTCATATCTCCCGGGGGGGAGTCCCTCCTTCTTTCTGCAGGACAGACAGACAGACAGACAGACAGACAGACAGACAGACAGACAGACAGACAGGGGTGTGGAGGAGGGTAGTGGGCTCACAGTATTTCCAAATACTGGTACAGAAGCTGACTGAATAGAGAAGCTGCTTAAAATGTTGCTGTAGCTGCTCTTTTCTTTGACTTTTGTGGGATACTAAACAGAATACAGTAAAAACGAAATACACATACACTGTTGAAAATGACTGTTGTTTTATTGATATATAATTTAGAGCCAAGAGAAACAGTGGTATAATGGTAGAGAAATATAAAACACC
>NW_019458663.1:0-622 GCF_002814215.2 Seriola lalandi dorsalis | reverse complement strand
TTGTATGGCATGAAAAGTCTTGAAACCGACATAGTATAGTAAGACATAAAAAAGGAAATAGTTAAGTTAGGTATAAAGGGACCATAACATAGTAAGACATGCAAAGTATTAAAAGCAACATAGTATAGTAAGGCATAAAAAGTGATAAAAATGTCATAGTATAGTAGGGCATAAAAAGTCATAAAAATGTCATAGTATAGTAAGGCATAAAAACTTTATAGTATAGTAAGGTATAAAAGCGATATAGTATAGTAAGGTATAAAAAGTCATAAAAACGTCATTGTTTATTAAGGCATAAAAAGTCTTGAAACCGACATAATATAGTAAGGCATAAAAAGTCATAAAAACGTCATAGTATAGTAAGGCATAAAAACGACATAGTATAGTAAGGCATTAAAAGTGATAAAAACGTCATAGTAAATTAGGGCATAAAACCAACATAGTATAGTGAGGTAAAAAAGGACCATAGTATAATAAGGCATAAAAGTCATAAAAACACCATAGTATCGTATGGTATATAAAATCTTAAAACCGACATAGTCTAGTAAGGCATGAAAAGTCATAAAAACGTAATTGTATATCAAGGCATAAAAAGTCATAAAAACAACATAGTATATAGTAA
>NW_019458662.1:0-605 GCF_002814215.2 Seriola lalandi dorsalis | reverse complement strand
AAATGATAAAATCTTGACTGTTGTATGTGTATGTTTTCCATCTTACAGCAAAACTGCTGAAGTCAGAATGAACTAAAGACAAAAGCAAACTGTTGAACAAGTGGTTTGTTTTAATTGGTTCAATAGTCAGTAGTTGCACAGAAGTGGGCCGAAATATAATGGCTTCCAAATTTCAGCTAGAATATGGTTCACATTTACATATCTAGAGTCAAAGATGAGAAGTTACAAGGTTTCAGGTGATAGGTCAAACATAAAAACCTGATGTTCAGAAACTTCAGCTGAATGGAATCAGTGGTGCATTCACAATAACTGAGAATAAGAAAATAAAACAGGACCCAGGGAGGAGCCTTGAGGTACCTCACAGGTAATTTATGAATGTCCACATGTTCAAATGACAGAAAAGTAAATGTATACAGGGTGTATACAGTGAGAAGATTACCAGGTATAGTTATCTTAAATATAAAATTTACTAAAGTGATGAGTTTGACCAGCATAAGTGTTTTCAACCTGAGAAAAACCCAATCAACATTTGACCATATATGGATTTTTGTTTAATGACACTCACATAGACAGATGCAATAATAAAGACTTCATAGTGAATGACT
>NW_019458661.1:0-655 GCF_002814215.2 Seriola lalandi dorsalis | reverse complement strand
GTGTACACACCTGTGTTGAGTGTTGGAGAAGTGTGTATTGATGTTGTATCTGAGAGAAGTTGCAAGACCAAAATGTCACATGAAGTATAGCTTTAGTTCAGGCAGAGCACTGTAGTGAATCATCATCTGATTAGCACTGTACATCTCCTTTGCCAAATTAGGCTGTAATTCTTTTGGGAGGCACCACCCTGAAATGTTGCTTGGAGTAGTGCAGTGTTTTAATGAGGTTTAATGTTTTTATGACCTTTTGAATTTTGGAGGATGTTGGGGAGGATGGATGGGTTGACCACTGTTCGCTTCCTGTGTGAAACCGAGTCAGTGTTGTTTCTTTTATCATGATCGTATTATTTTAACCATGACGACAAAGGTCCATTTTTAACCATTACAGGGGAAATTTGCAGACTTCCTCTGACTGGCGCAGCGCCGTCTGCCATCTCAGCTTGTCAAATTGCCAGTAGCTGGTTTTAGAACAGAAAATGCTTGTCATTTGTTTCAACAGCCAATCAACTTGTAGCAAAGTCAGCTGGTTAAGTTTTGGATGGAGGAAAGAGAGGACCAGCTCACCAGTTTGTTTGATGAACTACGCCTTAAGATTTACTCAGACCCTGTCACATTACACAACATCTGTATGCTCAAAGTATCCAGCTACAAAAAA
>NW_019458660.1:0-634 GCF_002814215.2 Seriola lalandi dorsalis | reverse complement strand
ATGCTCATCACCATAGAAACAGTCTTTTTCCTTCAGTCATTGCAGGAAGTTGACTGCGTCGCCTTCCTAAGCTGTCAGAGCAAGAGGGGAGTATCAACCACTTTCTTCTTCCCAGGAGATAAACAGCACAGCTTAATAAATAATGACCAGTACATTTAGGTGCCCTCAGCTGTGCTTTCTTGATAAGAGAGCCTCCATTTACTCATTGAGTCACTTCAGACAGACATTCCAATTGATTCTTCACGTGGCTCATATCTTTCACCACATCTGTCATATGTTTTTCTTGACTACAGGTTTGAGTGAGGAGCTATACAAAGGACTTCTTTCTTCTGCGCCGTCCTGCCTTCATAATCATTTCGTGCATGTCCCTCTCTTTACATGCTGACCTTGTGCCATGCTAGATTTTTCATGGATGCTTCATAAAGTTTTCATTTTGGCAACTGGATTTGATTTTAATGTCAGTTTACTGAAAATTTTGTTTGTTCTAGTCGTATTTTAGTGATTTGATTTTTGTTTTTGTTGTTTTGATTTTGGCCTTTGTCACACCAGACATTTTAACTTGTCATAGCAGGAAAAGCTAGTGAGCTCCAGTACAGTTTCTCTACCTATCTCCTGCACCAACTCTGGCTCCTTC
>NW_019458659.1:0-560 GCF_002814215.2 Seriola lalandi dorsalis | reverse complement strand
GCTTTGCAAGTTGGCACCTGTTCTGGTTCTGGTTCATCTTGACTTTCCATCTCCTGCTGTGGCAGAGCTGAACACTGGACGTGTGCAGGTCTAGTATCAGTCACCACTTCACTGTTCGGATGACACTGTGTCGTGTTCTTGTGTTTGTTTGTTCATGTTGAGCGATGACGGATTCTGAAGTGTGGTGTGTGTTCCTGGTGGATATTAGCAATGCATAATTTTCCCTTCTGTAGGTGAGCTCAAAGTCAGGCCCAGACTCTCCATCCAGCTCTCTGTATGTGGGGTGTGTGTGTGAGTGTGTGTGTGTGTGTGTGTGTGTGTGTGTGTGTGTGTGTGACTGCATTTACCCTGTGTGGGTGTTGGCATACAGAGCAGACCTCTCATGGTGTATAATTATTTCTGGGGAAAAGCAATGATGTTAAAGAGAGAGAGAAAGCATGAGTAAGGAAGTGAGAAAAAAAAATCAAAGAGTGAGATAATGACGAGCAGAGAGAGAGAGAGAGAGAGAGAGAGGGAGAGATGACAGACAGACAGAGAGGTGAGACTGACTGTGTGCTGGC
>NW_019458658.1:0-15127 GCF_002814215.2 Seriola lalandi dorsalis | reverse complement strand
GTGTGTGTGTGTGTGTGTGTGTGTGTGTGTGTGTGTGTGTGTGTGTGTGTGTGTGTGTGTGTGTGTCATGGGACTCCAGTTTCCTGCAGGAACTGACACACACAGCAGTTCTAGTGAGCCACCCAGGACCTCAGTCAGCACCCCCCTTAACACACACACATACACACACATACACACACGCACACTCACACACACACACACACACACACACACAGATGTAGACCCGTATAGCGGCCCCTGGAGGAGAGTTAGCACGGGTCTGAAGAAGGGAGGGCGGCAGGGATGGGAGGGTTCAGCACGTCATAGACACCCCAAGGGTCATACTTTCCTATCCTTCTATCCCTGTAGAGCTGAACGAGAGACAGGGCAGGAGAGGTAGAGAGAGAGATAACTGCATATTTACCACATTCAGCAGTATCTTATTTCCCTGTTGGGATCTAGTCAGAGGAAGTGTTTAAGTGTTCTCTGATAGGCTGCAAACCAGAGCAGAAAAACTAGCTTCAGCTGACAAACACCTAAAGTAGTCAAACCATTTTTTTGGCATGGTTTGGGAAAATGTTTAATTTTATCTGTGCTAAGCACCACTGACAACAGTGAGAAAAATGCCAATAGCTGTGTTGTACCAGGGCTGGCATATGGACCGAGCAGATGCACTATCGCTCACCCTGGAATCTTTGACTCATTACAGCAGTTGTGATACTGATACAAACAGTAAAAAAAGGTGGTAGGTGTGGAAGAAAAGAGAGAGAGAGAGAGACTGACAGGCAGGGAGTTAGAAAGAAAGATACAGAGAGATTTATGAAGGCAGCCAGAGGCATGAATCCAGAGGACACAAAAAGTGATGCAGCAGAGGATGCTGGGACAAGGAACTGACAGTAAAATCCAAACTGGAAGAGAGGCCAAGTAAGGGCATAATACTACACCTACTAATGATACTATATTTCCAGTCATGTCATTTACCTTGAATCGCAGAGCTGTAATGATAAATGGTAAATCATTAAGGCAAAGATTCACTCCCTCTAGCTTCTCAAATATGAATATGTCTTAGTTATCTCAGTCTTCTCTGTAATACTACACTGTTAATATTTGGTTTTTGGACTTTTGGCTGGAAAAAGAAGACACTGTAAGACCTCACAATAAACTATGGGAACTTTTATTTAATCAACTAATGGAGAACATAATTAAGTAGATTAAGCAATCGTGAAAGTTATCACAAGGAGCTGAAGTGGAGTCTTCAAAAGGGCTTTTTTAGACACTGCCTACTTTGTATCTGCTGAATTCCACTTTATCTAAGAATTTTACCATCATCGCACTTGTCAATAAAGAAGTTAATCAATTAATAATTTGCAAAACAGTTTTGTGTTTTCTTTCATTCAGAAAGTGTCACTAGCAGTTGAAAACTGACTGGCTTCATTAAAAAACAGATCCAAATCTGCATAGTATAGTGAAATGAAGCAACCAGAAGTTAGGACTGGTTAGATTTCACATTATTGTTCATGAAAACACATGCTTTACGAGTCACTGTAGCTGTAGAGAGATGTTTTTTAATCCATCTAAGCACATCCATATACTTGCCATCCTTCTGTCTAGACTCAAAATCTATATTATTTCTCATATCATACATGCACCTCAGAGAGCAGTTGGTTCAGTTGTTCTTTTTCAATAAAGGCAAAAGGCAGAGTCAGGATAATTTCAAATTTCCATCTCAGGGTGGAAACACGAGAGAAGAGAAGATGGAGGAGGGGAGGGAGAAACATAGAGTGCAAGAAATGGGGAAGTTGGTTTGGAGAAACCGCAAGGAAAAACAAAATCCAAGAAAAGAATAAAAAGAAAAGAAAAGCCCTTCCATCTCTCTGACTTCCTCCCAAGATATCACCAGACCACAGAGAGTAGTGAAAAAGCATACAAATCTCTCTCTTGTCCCTCCCTCCACCCATCTTTCTCTCTCCATATCCCTTTTGTCATCTCTCTTTCCATTCAGTCCGACTCCTGAGACCAGCGAGAGCTCTCTTTCCATATCTCCCTCTTTTCAAATCTCCTCTTTTCTCTCTTATGATTTTTCCCTCTCCTAATACTTTCACCAATCCCTCCATCCTAATTCCTTCTACACTCACTTCATTTCTCCATCTCTCCCTCTTTCTTCTCCTTGATATCCCCCTGAGCAGGCCATTATAAACCATGTGGAATTGATATTACAAATTGTGTGTGTCTGTGTGTTTGTGTGTGATGGAGACGCATAGACTTGAGCCTCCTCTGTGGATCTGACAGCTGGCTGGAACTCTATTACAGTACCAGTGTGTTTGAGTGTGTGTTTGTGCGTTCATGTGTCTGTACACTAACCTGTCTGGACAGTTGATTCATCCCAGGTGCCTCCACACTCTGAAGACTCCCCTTCTTCTACCGCTGAGGAGAGAGGAAGAGGGACAGAGGGAGAAAGACAAATAAAAAGGAGGTTTAGAATTTATTGTATGTCATCAAGTATAAGTGCTCCATTTTTCTACATGGAGAGCCAATCTATCAGACATTACAGATCTACACTGTTTCAGTGGGTCGGAGTCATGACAACAGGCCCAAAACCAAGACCAAAAGTGGGCTCAATCTAATTCAGAGCTGAAACAATCAATCAATGAAAATTAATCATCAACTATTTTGATAATCAGTTAATTGTAATCGGATAATTGTTGGGGTCATTTTTGTTTTCTTTGTCCCTTTTAATAGTCAACTGTATAAGTTTGGGTTTAAGACTGCAACACAAGCTAGTTGATGAAGTTGTGACGGGCATTTTTTAAAAATAATCAATTAATTAATCATGAAACTAATTGGCAGATTTATCAATAATGAAAATAATTTGTAGTTGCAGTGCTAATCTCATTTTACCGAGGCAGATTAGTGTATACTGAACATCTGACAGGTCTTTCTGAAACTATAAGTTTAAATGCTGACAATTACATCATATGATCCAACAAAACAATATTTTAGATTTAGTTTTTAGACATTACAAACAATTTGAGGAGTCTTTAAAATAGACTACATGTCTTTTTATAATAAATCTAATAGTTTCCACTGTACTTTTTCAGCAATGAGAGTCTCAGTTGGTTCTCTAAATTCATTTTGGGTTCAATTTGTCTATAAAACTCTAGATTTCAAGTTTATCACTCTCTACAAACCTTAACCAATACAACGGTATTTTAAAGGGAGAATAGTGGAGTCTGCAAGTATCTACCTCTCAAAATGTTTATCCTCTGTAAATGTGTGTTCTTTAACACTCCTAAAATAGACTAGGGAAGCAACAAACATGCAGGTATTGACAATGACAATGTCCTGAGACCACTCTGACACACACGCATACAGAGTTGATCAGAGCTGGAATGTGACACTGACTTCCTGGGTACAACAGGAAGGAGGGAAGTACAGCTGGCACACAAACAGGAAATGGCTGGAGTCACCACACAATGGGGTTTCCTGTTCACCCCCTCCCCACCACGCGATTCTTCACTTTTCACTTACTCACCTCTGTCTCTGATCCTTCAAAATCCTAGTTCTCATCCTGCTCTCTCCAGTGACCTCCACCCCTCAAACTCTTTATGCCTCTCCTCATATTCCTCACTCCATGTCCTCATCAGCTCCCTCTTGACCCACCCCATCCTCAAATTCTCAGCTGCGCCAAGAACTCAAATGAAAACAAGAAGTTATAAATCAGTGAAGTGTTCCTTTTAAAAGAAAAACAAACCTGCCTTGGTTTGCCTTGTTTCAGTTCAACCCCATTTCAGCGTTTAATCAAATATATGTGCAGCCAAAACAAAGAAAAATATGGTGAGTAAAATTATGTGAATGTTCAGGTTTCCCTGGTTAACAGGGAAAACCACTGCTGCACTGAACTGAACTTTACAGTAACTATGGTTGAATCCTTTTTAATTTGAAGGATTCATAGCTACACATACTTGCTTACTTACACGCGGGTGTTCAATAGCAACAATGAAGTGGAGTGACTTCATCTTCTAGTGGCGCAACTTATCAGTTGTGAGATTTTCCGTCCAACACAGCCAATAAAGCAATAAAGTGGACACATACACTAACACACACAAACCCACACACAACTGACCATGATGCTATTACACACTTGAAAAATCTCTACAAGGTCTGGCAACACAGAATAAGGGTTGACAGGACATTAGATCAAATCTCTGGACGACATACTAGAAAAGAACAAAAAGGAAAGCGTAAAACACAAATTCAAATGACATGTGCCACTGCTCAACGCCCACTGCTCCTTACATGTTCAGTGTATTTTCTCCCAAAATATAAAGGAGTCCGCACAGCTGAAAAATATGTATGACAGAAATACTTCATGTGAGGGGCGTCGTGTGGCGTAGTGGTGTAAGCAGGCTCCATGTGTAGAGGCTACAGTCCTCGCTGCAGTTGGCCCCGGTTCGAGTCCCGCATCGGACGGCCTTTACTGCATGTCATTCCCCCTCTCTTGGCCTCCCCATTTCCTGTCTCTCTCTACTATCCTGTCCAATAAAGGCACAAAAGCACCAAAAAAAAATACTACATGTAAAATGAATTATTTCACAGGACTGTTGAACAAGGATTTTAATATGACGCAGTGAAATCAACATTAGGCTGCTAGTCTTTCTTCATATCCATTCCAAAAGTTAAAATCACGATTCACTATGATCCATAGACAGCATCATGAACATCCATCTAACATCCAACAAAGACTGAAAGTTCTACAGCATTAATAAATAAAGATGAATGAGATGTTACTTTATCTAAATCAGCATTTTTCAGCCACACCATAACAGTTTGACAGAATTCTTCCTGTAATCTTTATATTGCAGAGAAGTCTTGCCAATACAGAGATAATTACTGCAACTCTAAATGTCTTCCTGCTCTCCTGAGGTGTGATGTGTCGGTCTGTTGCAAACTCTAACCTTTGTGAATGAAGGCAAATGAGGAAGCTATCTTTACTACAGGAACAAATTAAGCATTATAACATAATTAACATTACAAGACCTACTATTGTACTGAACCTAAAGTATAACCTAAACCAGGCCCAGAGCTGGGATAAATATGAAAACCACAATCATTTCAGACATTTCTTCCACAAAAATATGGGGAAAATCTTGATTTACTGCAAAGTCAACTGCTTTGCCTATTTTCCACCACAAAAGCATACACAGGCTAAATGTAGCTCCAACCATAACTTACAAGCAATTGTAATGAAATAAATATGAAATCCTTCTCTCTCTCTCTCTCGTTCACATTCATAACATTTTCTTTGTCACATATTGCATTATCATGCTGGAAGTAGCCATTAGAATATAGCAGCAATACTCACATAGGCTGTGGCATTCAAACCATGATTGCTCAGTATTACGGAGCCCAAAGTGTGACGAGGAAACATTTCCAACACCATTACACCACCACTACCCTCGCCTGTTGTTACAAGGCATGTTGGGACTACGGATTCATGCTGTTGACACCAAACTCTACGCTATATTCTTCCAGTCTTCAACTGTCCAGTGTTGGTGAGTCTGTCCACTGCAGCCTCAGACTGACATCATCAACATTTCCATTTCCATCTGCAGATCTGCTACTTTGAATATTTTCTGTTTTTCATACCATTCTGGGTAAAAAAAACTCTGGAGACTGTTTTGTGTGTAAATCCCAAGAGATCAGCAGTTTCACAAATACTCAAACCAGCCCACCTGGAACCAACGATCATACCACAGTCAAAGTCACTAAGGTCACATTTTTTCCCCATTCTGATGTTTGATGTGAACATTAACTGAAGCTCCTGACCTGGGTCAAAATATGCCCAGTGAGTGTATATGCACATACATAGGTGTTTCAAAGCAGAACAACCTGGCACTACAATGCTAATGGCCAAAAATGAGATTGTAAGGTATAGGCAAAAACACATTTCATATGTAATCCTTGAATGTGCTCATGCACTGTCTTCAAATATGAATCTAGAACCAGACTGAGTAGACTAGTTGTGTAGTGTGAGACTGAGAACAGGAACTAATAAGCAGAATCTTGCTATGGATGTGACATATATGCATGTCTACGGAAAAAAGACTGAATCCCAACAACTAGAGAGGACTGCAGTATTACGATCAAGTCTGAAATCACACTTCGAGCATCTGGGCCTGGTTCCTAGGGCCAGATGTGGACCACAGTGTGCTAATAACGGACTAATGGATCCCTGGACAAACACATATGCACACACAGCACAGCAAACGCACACGTATGCACTCGAGACAGAGACACACAGGAGTTTGACTTGAAGGTTGTACGTTTGCCTGAACACAACCCTGCGCGAATAGAGACCTCCCACAATGACTAACATGTCTGCCAAACACAGCAGACAGAAACAGGCAAGAGAAGGTATGGGGAGAGAAAACCAGAAGAAAAACAAAGTACTTCCTCTTAGCTAATAAAAAGGGGTTTCCTCCAAAACACCTATAACAGATTACCTCACAACTGAACCATGCCATGAGTTGCATGATTGTATTAGATGAACCATACCTGCACTGTCTTTAGCAACATGCAATACAAAGTGTATGTGTGATACTGAAACCTTTGTTTATGAATTTAAATCTAAAAGAGGAAAAAAATACATTCACATGAGATGATCATATACATTCTCTGATATTATGCTTTACTGGCGTTAGGAAAAGAGGAAGAATCTTTTGGAACATACATGACAAGAAGGACCTATGTCATTCATGGACAGAGATCTAAATCAAAGGTTTGGGGGATTCTCTTTGTTTCTTGGCCTGACAAAAAGTTGGAATCATGACAAAACAAGATGGTTAGGGTTGTTAAGAAAAGTTTTGGATGTTCGAAAGACCTGAATGTACTGGTAACTCTGCCTCTAATAAAAGCCCATTTTTCTTGATGGGACTGTGGGGAATACAGTGTGTTTCATTAGCCAAGCACACATAGCTTTATTTAGACTCCCAGATTCCTCTCTGCCCCCCTCAGAGACACACACAGTGTTACTGTGAACCCCGCGCACACCAGGGGGCTGGTGGGGTGTGAGTGTGGTGGTGCTTTTACACACTGTATGAGTAAAAGCAGGGAGCATTCAAGTGTAAGTCTGTGCAAGAGTGTGTCTGCGTGCAGGTGTGTGTGTCGCTGCAGGTAGTGTACACCATTAGGGAAACTATTCTTTTGGAGAAAGACCTGGATATGGACATCAGTGTATGTGGGGAAGGATATGTGTGTTTTGGGTAAAAAAATTACAACATTCAAAGTATCCAATTAATGAGCCTTTCCACTAGTGTGTTACTCCATCTCTTTTCCGCCTACAGTACATCTCACTTCCCTTCACACTAAGGCCTCTAGTTTGAAAAATGTAGATTGGCACAAGAAGTCGATTAACAACCCAGCGTTTCTTCCAGGCACAAACAAAAATCCCGGCACATGGAGCTGATGGTTGTTACAGAAGCAATTCTTTTTTCAACATAATACGCCAATTTGTAGGAGGAAGTGTCCTTGTTTTTAGGAAGGCTTCAATGGTGGTATCAGATGTAAATAAAGTTTTCAATCCTCTAACAGAAAAACATTGATACTGTTTTCCACTTGTTAACTTAGCTGAAGAAGAAGCTTAATCATACACACTGAGAGGCAGGAGTAGCGTACCAGTGGGCAAGCCAATAATCATTGAGACATCAGAGGCCTCGAGATCACACAGCCTGCCTCAACACCAACACAAACACAGTGCACAAATTCACCACAAACCTGTGCATAATATGTGTGAGTGTGTGACACAAAGCAAACAAGATGCTAATGGGAATACGTGGAGCATCTATACACACTTGCACACACGCAACAATTAAGCCTTGCTTTTATTGTTGCTTACACTGACCCCTGAGACACCTTATTCTGTAAAATGTATCTTGCAAATACACCAAATGTAGGTACTGTCATAGTAAATTGATTTCCCTGGAAATGGGGTGTTCTTTGATTATGTGTGCCCTACTAAGGTTTTGAAGTACCTCTCATGAATGCAGTTGCAAAGCATGTATACGTAATAGAAATACACATTATTTGTATTTATTTGGCATCCTGGGTAATTTCCAAATATTGGTGTAAGAAGTGTGCAGATGGTAGGAATGTCAAAGACGAAGATGAACTGTCATCACATTTGGAGGAACCACTGCTGCTTGCACACAAATCTTTTGTATGTGTGGATGTCAATTAGTGGAGTTACGAGCAGTATATAAGGGAACCACATAATCTGACAACATAGAATAAACAACGTCAACCTCACATGCAGACTACACAGTCCCAATAAATAATCAGATGCAAACACACACATAACACAGACACAAGCACACACACCAACAGTAACCAAACCAACTGCAACACTAAATATTTTTAGCACTCAGTAAGTGCAGCGTATGTAACTAAGACAGGTGTGCAGCCAAAATTTAGTTGGTTTGAAAACAGTGAAAATATCATTCTAATCTAGGACTTACCTAAAGTGAAACAGAGTGATTTTATCTACCTGGGCTGGTCTTAATCCACCAAGTGGGCTGAATTAGAGCCTATGTTTGGGAAATGCTGTCTAATGTTGACTGTGCAGTGCTATGAGGAGACATGCCTTAAACCTGCAGATGATAAGACCAAGCAACGATCAGTGCATCTAAGACAAAAATGCATCTCCTAGCACAACATCCCACATGAATGATAAATGATAATGAATTAATGAATAATCAGACCACCTCCCCCAAGTACAAAGCTAAAACCTTTAAAATATTACTTAAACTAAGAGCTAAGTCATCCATAACTGTTAGTAAAACATATGCGGTCCCTCTCTTTCAGGTGAGTGAACACCTGCAGCCGTCATACAGCCCAGGAATGATATGCGTGTTCCATCTGCAGTCTTTTTAGCAAAGCAATGCAAATATTTACACATGGGTTTAAGAGGGAAGACAATTAATTACATTTTCCAACACAGCACCTGAATCTAGAAAAACAAACTACTGTTATACTAACTAGCAAACCATTCAAAGTTTATACAATGAATTAACTCATTTGAAGAGTAAGTAGCATCCCCAATGGATATGATAATAGAATGCTGACCTATATTTCCACACATTTTGCTCTATCCACATCCAATCAAACCCTCTACAACACCTCCGGTTGCTTCTGTTAAGCTTTCTACAACAATAAAAGATTTAAACCCTTAAAAAAGTTTGTTGTAATAAAGTAAAGCACTCATAGTGGAAAAGCAGGTTAACTATACTAAAGCTGGCAGATAAGGCCTAACACACAGCCGTGAGGTTAGGCTGTTTTGGCATGCTCCAATTTTAGATTTACTTTACATCAAGGGAGAGGAGAGGAGAGGAGAGACAAGAAGAGAAGAGAAGCCTCTGCATCATGATGATGTTATCACAAACAAATATTTACACACATGTTGTCATTAATTATCCATGTGCATATACACAGACTCACACACCGCTACAAAGCAGTACATCAGTGCACCTCTCTCCACTCTTCTCTTTCCTCCATCTTTTCCTCCTGTATTTACAACCTGATCTAATTTTCCCTCACTCTTTCCCTTACTCACATTTCTATTCTGTCTTTCCTTGTTCATTATCCTCTTGTCTCTCTCCCCTACGTATTTACAGTGTTTCTCCCCTGACTACTGCTAACCTTCCATGCTTTATTCTAACATCCATCTTCCTCACTCATCCGTTGTCAATTTCTTTTTCATCCCTCTGTCTATCCTTTTCTCCATGTCTCTTCCTTATCTCCCTCAGCATGTCCCCTGTTCTACCACATTCCCATTTGCTCCCCTTCAATCCCTGTCTCTCGTTGTCTTCTGTCCCATGAAAGCAGTTATAGCGTCAATAAGAAAGCCCTTTGTCTTTTTTCCTCCTAAACAACACATGCATGCACACACAGTATCAGGGCCACTTATTCCCAAGGCAGCCCAAGGCTCTGGTGTTCCCAGATCTCTTTGACGAACGGGTCACTGTGGCCAATCATGCGGCCCAGAGAGGCGGGATGTGGGTCAGTGTAGCCAATGATAGGCTGGTTCTTTTCCCAGAGCGGCAGGCTGATTGACAACTGGTGCTGGACAGAAGTCAAGAGGGTAATTGTCAGCCGACTCTCTCTCTCTTTATCTGTCTGTCTCGCCTTCTCATCCTAGACACTCCTTTTTTCTTCCTCCCTCCTCCCTTTTTGTCTCTCTCCCTCTCCCCCCTCTCAATTCCCCTCTTCAACCCACTTCCTAGCCCCCACCTCCCCTCCCTAACCCGCTTTCTCCCTATAGCTCCAGAGGGATTCTCTCATTGGCTGCCCTTCCTGTCCCTCAGGAACGACTTTGTGACGCTACTGGCCGAGGGCTGATGCCAATCTCCATCCCCAGCCCACCCCCCGGGAGCCCCACCAACTTCAATGGCCTGTGTCAAACACACACACATGCAAACACTTCTAGTCAGGGGACAGGGACAGAAGCTGATTAACCAAATACTTTTATCAGCAGTAAAACCGCTCTCTCTGCCTGCGTGCATTCTGAACAAAACAGCCTTAAAATACATAAACACACGCACTGACACACATCCCAAGCACTGAGCCACTGGCCAGAAACACCAGGCTAGTCTGGGGTTTGGGACAGTGTGGGTATGTGTGCATGCATGCTTTTGTTTGTGAGAGTGTGTGTAAAGGGACAGAGGTAGCAGAGGGCTTAGATGGATGGCAGAGAGAAAGAACAACAACCAAACAAGCCTGGCGGACAAGCTCCATCGCCCTCTCTATCTTTCTCTCTCTGCTGTCTCTCTCTTCCCCTCTCATCATTTTCCCCTTCTCTTCCTCTTTTTAGTCCAGAATGTTTCTACTACCTGATTTTGTTTTCATAGTTTTCGTTCTTTTCTTACCTAAACTACTTTTTCATTCTTCCCTCTGTTCCTCCATTGCAACAATCCTCATCTTTTCATCCTTTTTGTCCCTCACCCTCTCTTTTGTTTCTTTCTGTATATGAGCACTGTGGTTTTAAACCATGTTGTGCTGTCCCACCGAGTTGCTATGCAACCTCCTCAGCATCCCCAAACATACCCCCAACATAATATGACAACATAAACACACATGCTCTCTCATTTTCTTACACACACAAACACACACACAGACACACACACACACACACACAAGTTAACCCCCCAAAAGGCTTGAGAAAAAAAATTATTGATCATAGAATGAAAGACAAGAAAGCCTCAAATCAATCATCACTAATACAGGTGTAAAAATCAAAGGCTTTCTAGTTTTATTTTCTTTAAACTACGGTGTGTTATTCCTACTTTGGAAGTTGGCCTCCTCTCCACACATAAACAAACCGACTCATACACACATGCACGCAATGTCCATGAAGTACAGGAACAAGCATAGGTCAAAAGCTAGTGTGTGGCTAGACTGTGTATGATCAATGTATGAAAATGAGGACGTAGTTGAAAACTGTAAACAACTACTTCCACCCAAAAGTAACTAAATCCTGCTAGAAATTACGTTAAATGTGCATACATGACGTCATATTTGCATTCTGCCTAGTGTCGGCCCTTTATCTGTTTCCTTTCTCTCCTTCTTTCTGTGTTCAAATATACAGTATTTTAATGCAGCTTAATTCCCGATAAAGCTGTTTTCATCTACATGTTCTTCTGTTTCTGTTGTCATTAAAGTTTGAAATTGTGACTGAAATGCAGCCCATTAATACTAAATGTTGACCTGCATTCACGTGGTGATACTGGTGACTCTCTTCTGTGGAAAGTAGCTAATGTTTGCTAAAGGGGTCTGAAAAGTCAAAGCTTCAAAGGCGCTAAGTTGGCAACACTTCCTGTAAAGTCCCCCTGGTAATGTAATAGAAACTCTTTGCTGCACCAATTCATTTTGAAAGCCCAATGGCCAATGGGGGTAACTTCAACATTTGGCCAGCTGACCAATGTTGTAACTTCATCACTCAGTTAGTCAGTTAGTCAGCAAGACATTCACATTTATAGGGCTGGCTCCTCTGTTGAGGTCCAGCCAAAGAGGGGAAACACACACGCAAGCTTTTTAAACTAAGAGCTGCTCATTAACAAACAGTAAATTCACCTCTCAACACCTAGAGAGTATAACACTCATTTTCACACACAGACACACACTCAGACAATCACAGAGTTGATGTTCAGGGCCAAACAACACAGCTGGAGATTAAAGAGCCTCTCTGATCTGACATTTGTTTTTCTGTCTGTCAGAGAGAGTGTGGCGGGAAGAGGAATCAATAGCAGAAGAGACAGGGAGAGCAAAGAAGTGGAAAGGAAGGAGACTGAGGAGAAGAGGGAAAACAAGTGGAAGGAGAAAGATAAAAAGAGAGTGGAGAAAAATTTAAAGGGAAGTCAGTAAAGAAGAGGAAAGGTAAGGAAGAGGTGAGGATGAAAACAGGAGGAAGGACGAGAGGTGAAGGAGGGCAGCAAGGAGAAAGGAGTAGGACAGAGAGAGAAAGAGAGGGCAAGAGGAGGAGAGGGAAAGCATTCCTCTGGAGTACCTCGACTCTGGGGAGGGCGCCAGAAATAACTGAACTAGAAGTTCCCCCAGCAGCCTCCAATCACCATTACAGACAGGGACACACACACACAAGTCAAATACAGGCACTGAGTTCACCATTAGAAGACTGAGCTCGAATATGAGAACAGACTCAAATGTTGTCAGGAACAGATGAGACAAATTATGAAATATAGCAGTTATAGTGCATGATTATTCATTCACTCACTCACACACACACACTCACTCTCACACACACACACACACACACGCAGTACAAGAGCAACAAGAACAGTGAAGGCTGGAGGGTGGAGAGGTGGGGAAGGGAGGGGTACATAATTGCCTTCTCTTGTAGTACAGGCTCGGGAGTGCTTTTTGACTGAAGACACCAATTTCACGCTAAGGCATTATTTAGCTTGATACAAACTTGATTAGACTTTACAGGAGGAGAGAGAAAGAGAGAGAGACAGTGACAGAGAGGAAAAGGGAAATAAACAGCTTTGTGTCATGCCGCATCGCTGGCGGACAGATTAACTCACTCGTCACTCTCCTTCTGGGAGTAACAAGAAAAATATACACAGCGCGTGTGTGCTTGGAGCGTGGCTGGTTGTTTGTTTGTTTGAGTAGACATATAATCAAGCATCTTATCCTAAATGAAAACTGTACTTTCCAGTTTTGAAACAACCCAAAATACCAACAGTCTGTTCCAGATTATTTTTGTCTTGCAACTTTTATCAAAACTGTGATTAAATTTAAGTCTTATATTCACAATAGTTCATCTTTGTTGGGTAAAAATTTTAGGTTTTTATTGTTTTTAAACTTTACAATTCTTTACAAACTTACCATCCTAATAGTTCCCCGCCGCTTCCTGATAAAATGTTCAAGTAGTTAATGTTGCCTAGCAACAACTACAATTCTAGCCAGCGAGGAGAGTTTTTGCTAATATTGCTCAGCAACAGATTTTAGTCCCAAGGATGGAAAAATCAATCAACCAATGTTTGAAACATAGTAGTGACTCATTAATAAATAAGATATGAGTCAAGATCAAAATTATCAATATCTAGGATCTCTAGTGATAACAGGGCAGTCTACAGTATTTGTACATTTAAGCTTTAAGTGCCACACTGACTGCGCTTTGGTAGAGTAAACCCTCTGGCTCAGTATGCTGTCAATAAACAACAAAGTATTACAGATATTATTCTCCTAAAGAGAGCAATTATCTCAGCTAGTTAGTTATTTAACTAATTTTGCAATTTATTTCTTTAGGCTCAGAAAAAGTCCCAGAGAGGACAGGAGAGGAGATGGGACGAGAGTAGAGGAGATGTGACGAGAGTAGAGGAGAGAGGAGAGGAGAGGAGAGGAGAGGAGAGGAGAGGAGAGAAGAAGAGACTGGATGTGCTAGTCCCCTGACTGCTTATCAACTCTGAATCTAAGACAGACAGTACTTCTGCATTTTTAAAATGGGCCTGCACTGACCAACACACACACACAGACACACCTTCACACTGTTCTCACCATGCAATCTCTTATTCTCTTTTTGCTCTACCACTTCTCCTCCAACACTGTCTCCTTATTTCATTCTGTCTTGATACAGGCATAAAGCTTTTATTAGGGACCAGACATACAAGAGAAGACAGCGCCTCATCCTCCTCTGCTGTTATTTCTACACAGTACAATTAAAGTCACTCTGGCTTTTCTGAACCTACGAGTGCAGTCATTAAAGTGCACATTTGCTCTCCTAACTTCAGCAAGATCCAGAGAAATACAGAGAAAAATGCAGAGAAAAGCAAACATGATATAAAAAGTTAAATAAATATTTACTAATAAAAGTTTTTGAGCATTCTTCTGTGCTGACTACAAAACTAATTATTTTGCTGCCTGATGCTTACTATACTGTTGTGAGAAACATTACTTATTAGTTCAATGCTTACTGAATATCTCAAACCAAGTGTTACTTTAGCAGTTTGTTCTATTGATCTGCTGTAAACGTCCCCCTCATGACATAACAGAAAATGTTTACACTAAATCATTTTGAAAAAGCAATGACCAATACTCTGCTGACCAATGATATAACTTCATCACAAACTCACTCACTCACTCTGTCAAGGACATTTGGGAATGTAGTGCACAGATTAGACTGAATCTGCTGTACAGTGCCACTTGAAAAGAGAATATAATTTTAAGTTGCAAAAACAGGTCAAATTTAAATTTTCTTTTACATTTCTATTCTTTCTTATGCAGTAGTCTCTCTCGTTCTCTTGCTCTCTCACTTTCTCCTGCTCTCTCTCTCACTCCATTGTATGTGTCACAGCAGGACGCCTTTGCCTTTTGACTAGGAGGTGAATGGAAAAGAGCTGGAAAAACCAACTGAAGACTCAAGCACCAAAAAGAACCATTGGTAGGGTATAGTGGGGCGCACTACAAAGACCCGGCAGAGTGTCCAACAAAAAAGAAACACAACACAAGCAGCTTGTTATGTTGAAGACTCCACGCTCTGAGGACAATGAACATTAGTCTGGGTCCATCGTCTGTGTGTGTGTGTGTGTGTGTGTGTGTGTGTGTGTGTGTGTGTGTGTGTGTGTGTGTGTGTGTGTGT
>NW_019458657.1:0-688 GCF_002814215.2 Seriola lalandi dorsalis | reverse complement strand
TTTCTCGTGCGTCCTTCTTGTAGTTTCTCTCTGCCTGAGTGTTTTCATGACTCTGCTGTCTGCTTGTTATTCTCAGAGGGAAGCAGAGCAGAGAAAGGACAAACTCACTCGCTCTCTTCATCTGCGTGCCAGCCCTGCAGCCCGGCAACAGCCAATCAGAGCACAACACAGAGACGGCTAAAAAGACCTGGTTTCTCTGCATAGTAACGAGCCGAGGCTGGGACAGGGACAGGGACATAAACAGAGATAGAGATAGTGATAAAGACAGAGGAGAGAGAGAGTTTCAGGTTCGTCAGGTTCTTGTGGAACAGAACGTTCATGTAAAGAACACAGATGTTGTCTGATGAAAAGAAGATGAAACAGATTAAATCTCTTTAAAATGACAGTTTAAGAGACTTTTGGGATTATTATTATTATTATTATTATTATCATTATTATTATTTATTTATTTTTACATTATGCACTTGGGAGTTTACAAATGTCAGATTTTTTAGGTAAATGTTGTGAAAAGAGAAGCAGGGACAGAAACAAATAAAGATAAATTCATGATTATAAAAGACCATGTTCATGCAGTCGATACAGTAACTGATCATTATTCTGGCAATATAATATGTCCACTGATGATTTTCACTGAAATTCAATGTTACACATAGTAATGGTATACTATTATAATATGTAACTATCCTAT
>NW_019458656.1:0-591 GCF_002814215.2 Seriola lalandi dorsalis | reverse complement strand
CTAAAAACATTAAAAAAAACAAAACATTGCAGCTGAGGCCAAGTGAGAGTGGTATGATGAATACAGCAAAACAAAACCTGACAAAACACGTTCGCCGAAGCCCAAAAGCCAAAGTTTTTGAGGTGTTTTAAGTGTAAAAGGTCAAATACTCCATTAAGTGGGCACTTCAATCCAAAGTACGTTACAGTACCTACATGCATATTTTTTAGCATGTGTAGCACCAGTCGCACTACCACTGTCCACATTAGAAATACCGGGTTTAATCTTGAGTGAAATGGGTTTTAAGTTCAGTCAGTTTTGCTAACAGTGTGTGAGGCCTGATTCCTTCTTTGTGCTTTAAAGAGTACACAGGGAGAGATTTGGTTCTTTTCTATCTCATCTGATAAACGTTTAAAGCCAATACATCACTTTCAGTTTCTGGAAAGGGTCTTGTCAGTGTGTAATGCTGATTATACACAAACACTTCACATCATAAACATAGTACCGTTGAAATGATTGGGTTAGGGTTTTTTTTTTTTTTTATTTCTATTCTGATAACATTTGAAATGAAAGTGATGTATTGATTTGTGTATTAACAGCTTTAACTCCAAT
>NW_019458655.1:0-613 GCF_002814215.2 Seriola lalandi dorsalis | reverse complement strand
GTGTGTGTGTGTGTGTGTGTGTGTGTGTGTGTGTGTGTGTGTGTGTGTGTGTGTGTGTGTGTGCAGGTATCTGCTCAGCAGTGATTTCTGTAGTCCCGGACTCGACACCTGCTCTTCACACTGAACACAGGTTTTCCTGCAGCAGCCTGAGGCTCTGCTCCTTATCTCCTCCCAACATTTAACACCTGCTCTGAGCCTCAGTGTTTACAGGTCAACGAGACCAACGACCCCTCTGACTCAGCAGCAACCAGACACTCAAACACTCTGTTTGCTGACAGTATGGCTGCTGCTTCCACCTGCCTCAGATAAACATCATGTCGCCCATATCCGGGGTTTTACAGTGACCATCAGGGGGCGTCAACTTTTTTAGAAACTAGCTAATATTAGTTAGCAAAACTGTAACTAAAGGCTAAAGTTAGAAACTAGCTAATATTAGTTAGCAAAACTGTAACTAAAGGCTAAAGTTAGAAACTAGCTAATATTAGTTAGCAAAACTGTAACTAAAGGCTAAAGTTAGAAACTAGCTAATATTAGTTAGCAAAACTGTAACTAAAGGCTAAAGTTAGAAACTAGCTAATATTAGTTAGCAAAACTGTAACTAAAGGCTAAAGTT
>NW_019458654.1:0-530 GCF_002814215.2 Seriola lalandi dorsalis | reverse complement strand
GACTGGAGCTAGCTAGTTAGCATGCTAACTTCAGTAGAAGAAAAGAAGTGATAAAAATAGATTTTGATATCGTACTCGTAACGTTTCTTCTACAGTTGTAAGTAAACAGCTGTTAATGCTAACGTTAGCTGTATAGCAATAGCAAAACTTACATGTAGCTCCTCTAATTAAATATAGGAAATAGTCAATCGGTAGTGTTAGTGAGTGATGCTGAATGCACTGTGGATGGATATGGCCAGGTGCACCCAGTTGCAGAAATGTTTACTCCACCTAAGGGAGACACAAAACACAAACAGCAGCCAAGGACAAGACACAACCCTTGAGGCCATGGCAGAGCCAGAGGGCCGTCACAGTGAGCAGCATGTTAGCAGCAGCAGCTCCAGTTCTGTGTGTTTCTACACAAGAGCAGTTCAGACACAGTATTGAGCTGAATGTGAGGTTGGAAGAGCTCAGAGCCCAATGCACAGTCTCTGTAGTTACACATATAAAATGCAAGGAAATAGATTTGGAGCATAAAGATACGCTTTGGG
>NW_019458653.1:0-636 GCF_002814215.2 Seriola lalandi dorsalis | reverse complement strand
CTTTTTTAGTAAACATCTTTGAAAACAAACAATAAAAAAGTAACTGCAAAAGATTGAGGTATTTTGTTATGTGTCAATCCGTAGCAGTTCCATGTCTTCACTATTTCACTCTGATGCAGTGTGACTGTGAAGCGTGACATGAAAGCAGTCGGAGCGTCCTCTACTGGATACGTAACACAAGGACATAATTTCTAAGAAAAATACCATATTACCTGCATTTTATTAGTGAAAAATAAGTGTAAACATCGGCGTCAATCGGCCAACTTTTGGCCGATTACCGATTATTCTCTAATGGCTATAATCGGCCGATTAAATCGGCCGGCCGATTTAATCGGTCGGGCCCTAATAATGAGAAAGACAGTAACAATAACAACATGGGAAAATGACATCACTAGTGCAAATAAACAACTGTACAGATAAATAACTGCCTGTACACATTTTGATAAAAGTATAGCTGTATGACAGATAGTCCTAGTGCAATAAAAAACTATGTTACACATCTACAGTATAGTGTGCATATTGGCATGAGAGCTGTATGAGGTATATGAACATGGATAGATAGCAACAAAGTCCAATAGCAGCAGGGTCAATGTGGAAGCAATGGAATGAGTGTGTTTGCAGCAGAGGTGATCAGTG
>NW_019458652.1:0-609 GCF_002814215.2 Seriola lalandi dorsalis | reverse complement strand
GACTGTTGTTTGGTTCCTTAAAGGTAAAATCTGAAATATTAACAACCACAGTAAAACAACACATTGACTGACAGGGTCTTAATAGGGGGAATAACACTAAATATTTCAGCTGCAATACTTAGCAATACTCCATTATTGATTATCATGTCAGAAAACAGTTGATTAATCAACAGAAAATTAATTGGTAACAATTTTGATAATGTGATAGTATCTATTACTTTATTTTAAACTGAATGTGCTGGAAAGCCTGAAGAATGACAGATGTGTAACTATCCAAATACTTTATCAACGTCTGTGCTGTGATGATAACATCAGGAAAACATCTGTTGATGTGATGGGGGGCTCTGCAGGAGAGGAGCGTCCTGCTGAGGAAATGGTTCGACCTGCTGACGCTGCACAAAGAAGACCTGGCTAAACTGATCACATTCGAATGTGTGAGTATCATGTTCACCTTGATGACGCCTTGAAAACAGACTCACTACAACAGTTTGTGGACAGCTGAACATTTCCCCGTCTGTGGCAGTTAAAGACGCGGCAGAAGTGCTCAGCTCTGAAACCTGTAACTGGGGATGAAGGAGACGGATTCAAGTGTCAGAAAGTGTTGAAAAT
>NW_019458651.1:0-513 GCF_002814215.2 Seriola lalandi dorsalis | reverse complement strand
AACATTCTCTACTTTTCTTATTGTCAACAAAAACCCATAAAAACCAACAATGAATTCATCCAACTAACAAGTGTCGTGTGTGTATCCACAGCCTGAGATATCAGTACCACTTTCTGATACGGCACTGTTTATGAAGAGTTTAAATTACTTTAAAATTACTGCTTAATATCAGTTACAAGCCACTAGGAGCAACTTTTGGGTTCCCAGGTTGTGGAAAATCCTCCTCTCCAATAGACTGTTTGACCACTTATCTTTTGGAAAAGTGCTGCAGGACATCTGGACCAAAATCCATATCATTAACTGATTATTAACATTTACCACTGCAGATTCTGTGTTGTATAATCATTTATTAACAGTCGGACTATAGCTGTTGATCTGCATACAGAACTTAAAACACAAATACAAAATTTAAAAAAAGAGTTGTACTGTAAGAATGTGCTGCAGTAATAATTCAGCCAGCAGACTGAAGATAACTCGTCACTGGTGTTTATAATGAGCGACACAAGCCAGCCA
>NW_019458650.1:0-482 GCF_002814215.2 Seriola lalandi dorsalis | reverse complement strand
CAAGCCACAATTTAAACTGAGATTAGATCGTTGTTAATCAAACGTCAAACTATTGATTTCACACAACTAACTGTAGAATTATGGCTCCTTTTCTTTCAGTGGATTTAATACTTAAATGTCAAGTAAATTTTTTTATAGCGCCAAATCACAACATTACAGGGGCAAGAAAAAGTGTGTGAACCCTCTGGAATTTCATGTTTTTCTGAGTAAATTTGTCATAAAATGTGATCTGATATTCATCTAAGTCAAAGGTATAGATAAATATAATGTGTCTTAAATAATACCACAAAAAAATTGATCTTTCATGTCTTTATTGAGAATAGCCAAAAAATCCTCATAGTGCTTGTGGAAAAAGTATGTGAACCTTTGAATTAATAACCTCAAAAAAGCTAGTTGGTGTCAGGTTTTAGCATACCTGGAGTCTCGTTAAGACAATGAGTTTGGGGGTGTGGCCTAAAGCTACTTTGACTGATAAAAACCCC
>NW_019458649.1:0-495 GCF_002814215.2 Seriola lalandi dorsalis | reverse complement strand
GGTTCTGGTTCTGGTCCTGGTCCTGGTCCTGGTCCTGGTCCTGGTTCTGGTCCTGGTTCTGGTCCTGGTCCTGGTTCTGGTTCTGGTTCTGGTCCTGGTCCTGGTCCTGGTCCTGGTTCTGGTTCTGGTCCTGGTCCTGGTCCTAGTTCTGGTTCTGGTCCTGGTCCAGGTCTCATGCTAAAAGATGCAAATACAACAACAAAGCGTGTCTGGATTCCTGGTCCATGCGATCATGGGAACGGAGGAAGTTATTAAGTGCAGAACATTATTCACTCTCTCACCTCGTGTCCAGCCACTTCCTGTACGAGCTGCTAACTGTGTGACTGGATTTTATTCGTTTTTTTCTGGTGATAAGTGCGAGTTTAAAAGTTTGTCATCAAGTTTCCCTGTTGTGCTGCAGCGTCGCTTTCCCTCCTCGCTGGTTCACGTTTCCTCACGGACGTCTGGTTACATAAAACAAATGTTTCCATTGGGAAAAGCTGCAAACAAGCTCTT
>NW_019458648.1:0-513 GCF_002814215.2 Seriola lalandi dorsalis | reverse complement strand
TTGTTTTAACAATATTTACATTGGCATCATTTCATACTACGTTGTTTTGTTTTTACTGCAAGTATTTGTGAAACCACCAGTTTAAAGCATTAGACTGATTCACAAGTTCACTGAAGGGAACGATGGAGTTGCTTCTTTCACAGAGTGAAAAAATGACTCAGATTTCTTACTTTAGTGAATCATTTAAAGGCTAAAAGTTTAATTTCAGAAGTTGACTGTTCAGGTTCACCGACTTTTTGTTTCAGCCTGCTTGTGTGTGTGTGTGTTTGATTTAATAGATAATATAACATCAAAAGCATATCCAGTTCTATTCGGTGTTAATAGAAACATCTAAAGAACAAATGTCTTTGAAATATTTTCAAAACATCTGCAGACACATTTCATGCAAACATCTGCTATGACAGCAATGAAACACCCACCAGCTCACAGACTCTGCCTTCTTGAGGAGGTCCGAGGCATCGCACACATCAAACAACATCATCCTGTTAAGATAATAATATTAAAAAGCATTGC
>NW_019458647.1:0-615 GCF_002814215.2 Seriola lalandi dorsalis | reverse complement strand
GCCGATACTGATGGTGCCAGGGCTGATGACAGACCTTGGATGGGCAGTAACAAGATGCTGAGTGTTTCCTTGTTTATGGTTAATGAACCAATAGTGTAGTAACACATCCCTCTCCAACCCCCGCTCCATCTTATGGGGTTATTTGACCAATTATGGAGTGTAAGCTTTCTATAGTTATCTTTCTAAATGTATAAAACCTATATAAAGGTTCCTGCTCCAGAATGGAGGTGACATCACACAGAAGTTTGTATTGATGATTCCTCCTTTCTCCTTGATCAAGCATCAATAAATGTCCTCAGCATAAGACATCCTGGAAACTAACAGTAGATGTTGATTCCTGCCTTTAAAGGTACATTTTATGTAACGTTCGTCAATCACGTGACTTTGTCTCCGTGTGAAAAGCTCATTAAGGAAAAATTTCAAATCAACCATTTGAAAACATGAACCACTTTATCGACCGTTAAAAAACCGTTTACTGACACAAACATGATGAAAGCTGGAGGTTACGTTACCTTCTGATGCAGGAAATAATCATGAAGTGATGAGTGAAGGTGAAATTAAACGGCAGCTTCGACCAGGAAACCGACCAGAGGCAGAACGAACACGTAACTGACG
>NW_019458646.1:0-555 GCF_002814215.2 Seriola lalandi dorsalis | reverse complement strand
TTCCTCTCCTCCTTCTCCTCCTCCTCATTCTCCTCCTCTCCTCTTCCTCATCCTCTTCCTCCCTCTCCTCCTCTCCTCTCCTCCTCTTCCTCTCCTCCTTCTCTTCCTCTTCCTCTCCTCCTTCTCCTCCTCTTTCTCTTCCTCTCTTCCTCCTCTTCCTCTCCTCTTCCTCCTCTCCTCTTCCTCTCCTCCTCTTCCTCTCCTCTCCTGCTTTTCCTCTCTTCCTCTCCTCTTCCTCTCCTTCTCGTCCTCTCCTCTTCCTCTCCCTCTCCTCTCCTCTTCCTCTCATCCTTCTCCTCTCCCTCTCCTCTTCCTCCCTCTCTTCCTCTCCTCTCCTCCTCTTCCTCTCCTCCTTCTCTTCCTCTTCCTCTCCTCCTTCTCCTCCTCTCCTCTCCTCTTCCTCCTCTTCTTTTCCTCTTCCTCTCCTCCTTCTCCTCTTCCTCCTCTCCTCTTCCTCTCCTCCTCTTCCTCTCCTCTCCTCCTTCTCCTCCTCTCCTCTTCCTCCTCTCCTCTTCCTCTCCTCTTTCTCTTCCTCTTCCTCCTCTTCCTCTTCCT
>NW_019458645.1:0-513 GCF_002814215.2 Seriola lalandi dorsalis | reverse complement strand
CGCAATAGTGAATAATAAACAGGAACACACTTACTGAGATATTAGTGTTACATATTTGTCATCTGTCTACAGTGTGTCAGATGTTTAAGAGAGTGTATTTTCAGCATCTATTGTGGCTCTCAATAGCACAATGCTTTATCTTGAAACAAGCTACACACACACACACACACACACACACACACACACACACACACACACACACTCACACGCAACACTACATCACAATGCAATCCCTGATAGGTTTTGGCATCGGTTGCAGGATTAGGGAGCCAGCCAAAACAGGTGACAGGTGTCATACTCATGTCAACACTTCATGAAAAGGACTTTAACTTTGGATTAACTAAATTACTATTGCAAACAAAAGGTGAGTCGTGTTGCTGTAGCTTGGACATCAGTTTGCAGTAGTTTTCAACCCCTATTTGCGGCGTATGCCTGTCACATCCCCAGTGGGTCGTTTCAGCTTGTGACAGCTGTGGTTCTTTGTTGAAGCAGTTCGTGAGGCATCAGTTGTCA
>NW_019458644.1:0-606 GCF_002814215.2 Seriola lalandi dorsalis | reverse complement strand
TCTGTCTGTGTATGTGTGTCTGATGGGCGTGGTATCCTGAGTTCAAATTTCCCTCCAAGTTCCCTCCAGGCTTTACTGAGATATTGCGTTCACAAGGCCATTTGACCTTTGACCCCCAAAATCTAAACACTTCATCATTGAGTTCTAGCGAATGTTTTGTGCCAAATTTGAAGAAGTTCCCTCAAGGTGTTCCTGAGATATCGTGTCCATGAGAACGGGATGTATGTACTTGCAAACAACCAGACAACAATGTGCCTCCGGCTCTGGCTGATGTACCGAGGCATAACAAAAATATAAACTCAACACTTTTGCTTTTGCTCCCATTTTTCATGAGTTGAAAATACGAGATGTGAGGTTTTTTTTTCTTCTCTCTCTCTCTCTCAAATGTTCTTCACAACTGTGTTTAAATCCGTGTCTGTGAGCACTTCTCCTTTGCCGAGATCATCCATCCACCTGACAGGTGTGGCTGATCAAGATGCTGATTAGACACCGTCATTACTGCACAGGTGTGGCCAAGGCTGGTCACTAATGTCTGTGTTTCCACCGAGAACATGGCCGCTCTGCAGGTTTCTTTCACAATCCTGTAATTATTACATATTTACATAT
>NW_019458643.1:0-513 GCF_002814215.2 Seriola lalandi dorsalis | reverse complement strand
AGCTTCAGGTACGGGTCAGGATTGAAGAACATCCCCTTCTTCAGACCAACTGCCTGGAGGTCTGAGGGACATGAAGTCACATATGGACGGGATTATGTGAAACAGAATGACACGAAAACATTTGTTGGCTGTTATAATGGCACATTGTGACAAAAGTTCAGACCACGAGTGAAAGTGACGCACTGCAGGATTTTCATCAGTGATCTGTATGATTCAGATGACTGCTGAGATAAAACAGGCTTGTACGTTGCCTAAGCAACAACATCAAAGTAAAACCCATTTTCTTTGAATTTTAAAATCAGAAGCCGAGTGTTCAATCGGTTTCAAATCCGATAAAACATCTGAACTCTCGAATATAAAGTTTTTATCTTTATACCAAATATTAAAATACGTCAAAATAAATAAATAAATGAAGGATTCAGTATCTCTCTACCATAATTTGATTCCTGGCGGCATTTTATGTTTGAAAGTAAAATGGAAACACTTTATTGTACTAGAAAGTTTCCTAGAGAA
>NW_019458642.1:0-644 GCF_002814215.2 Seriola lalandi dorsalis | reverse complement strand
AGGATAATAACAAACTGTTAGGAAACACTACAACCAAAGCTGTCTGTAACTGATTATCTTACCTCACTATGAATCTTAAAAAGTGGCAGATTGTTGTAAACTGAGCGACTGGCTGAAACAAACCAGAACAATCAGTTCAAATGATACCTATCCCAACAGCTGGTTAATGTCTGACTTTGGGAGGATAAGCACATTAACCAGTGTTATTTTGTGATTATTATTTTTTACGGCGCACAGTAAAATCAGTCACGAACATGTGAAGGATTACCTCATGTGTTGTCTGTGCATTAGTAGACAGAACTTTTTAATATCTTTTGCGCTTGCAGCTGATAAATAATCTCATAAAATCATAAAGTCGGCTGCTGCAGTGTTTATGAAGATGTTTCCTGAATCAGGGATTATTGATCATGCCAGGATTTTTTTTTAATTTAGAGTTTCTGGAGGAAGATTAATCGTTTAGATCATCAACTATTTGATAAGATATTTGATAGATTTATTGTTAGAAAATAGTCATAAGCGGTAGCCCTAGTTCTTTGCGCGTGTGTACATGTCTTTCTATAATTGTGAGGACAAATTTAGTTAAAAACTATTATTGTGAGGCTATTTTGGCCAGTCCTGACAACTTCAGAGAGCTTTTTGAAGGT
>NW_019458641.1:0-586 GCF_002814215.2 Seriola lalandi dorsalis | reverse complement strand
ATAACATAATACAAATAAACCTCAGGTGTAGGAATAATGCAGAGAGCTGTTTGCATTCAGTAGAAATAAATTATTATGTAGCAGGAGACAGGACAAAAGGCAAAACTGGTACATCAGGTAAAGATGTATATTCAAGTAATTTTATTTAGCCTAATAGTTTTTTTTTAATAGTTCAGGTTTTTGCTGCTTTTTTATTTTAGTTGAAACAGTAGTTGAATATAATTATCCAGAAAATCAAATTGTGGCGTCTTTGACAGAGCTGTTAGCAGTGTGTGTATTACCTGAACCATCACAGATAATGAATGCAAAACAAACGGCTTAATGCCTGCAAGGAGATGGTGGTTTTTTATTACTGATATCCAGTAGAGAGTCAGGCTTTAAAAGCTTACCAAAACACAGTGAATTCCTTCTCAGAGCAATTAGATGCAGCAAAGGATTTAGTCCTTAAATTTTACTATAATCACTAGAAATGATGGTGAGAGCAAGTGGAAAGTTGACAGTTTTACGCTTGTTTATACCTGAGGTGGATGTGCTATAGTCATTATTCTGGGGCAGTGTAACTTCTACAGAAGACATCAGAAATACT
>NW_019458640.1:0-489 GCF_002814215.2 Seriola lalandi dorsalis | reverse complement strand
AATCGCTCCATATACATGATTTGCGCTGTTCCATTGTCTGTAGTTGTAATATCTTTCATAGGTAATGTACAGATCAGGAAGATGGATTCATTGTTTCCCCTTCTGCTAAGCAGTAAAAACAGGAAGTATACCTTTCCAAGCATATCTCGGCAAACAATCTAAATCAAATCTAGCGAGGAATACGCTCAGACACCACTTCATGCCCGGTACACGAGGGGTTAATCCATCAGAAGCAAGCGTTCCTGTGTAGCTGAGCTATATTCCCCAGGCCTTTCCCATCCATCCATTGCCTGAAGTGGACGACCAGCTTATTTTCTCTGCATATTAAAAACTGCCTTGAGAGGCGGCAGGCAGGGCCTCAGGAGGACCGGGATAGCTAGGGAAAAAAGACAAGTGGTAAGACAGAAACTGGAGTGAAGAGGCGGGGGGGAGGCTTTTTTATTTTTTTTTTCTACAAATGAATGATTAACTAAATACACCCCCCCCCAT
>NW_019458639.1:0-589 GCF_002814215.2 Seriola lalandi dorsalis | reverse complement strand
CACACACACACACACAAAACCACGTTACTGTGATACAGGTTTCCCCCTTTTAAAAAGCTGAACCTCGTCTGACTGGAGAGGAGAGCCGAGGAGTCGGTCACAGAGGCCAGACTCTCCCGCTGCCTCCTCTCCCTCCTCTGCCGCGCCGGACCTGCGTCACTCCTCAGCCGGGGTGGCCATCTTGACGAGGCTGTCCTTGTCGAACCGGAACAGCCTCCAGCCCTCCTCCTGGGAGAGGTCCTCAGCACCGCGACGCTTGTAGAACTGGACGGACGGCTCGTTGTTCTCCGCCACCACAAACATCATGCCGGTGCAGCGCGTCTTCATCGCCAGCTGGAGTCAAAAGGGACAGACCACAGATCAGACGAGACGCTGATATAATATTATTTAAATACTGTACTGAGAGCTTTGGTTCAGTAAACACACTCACATCACTGAGGTGTCGCAGGATCTCCGAACCGATGCCCAGCCCTAAAAAAAGAAAACAGGAAAGAGCTTTTTAATAAAGAAGCCTCTGAGATATAATTAAACTTAGACTTGAGAAGCAGGTGAGTTGTTTTTACCTCTGTACTCATCCATCACATAGAAC
>NW_019458638.1:0-534 GCF_002814215.2 Seriola lalandi dorsalis | reverse complement strand
CACACACACACACACACACACACACACAGCTGCTGAGTGTGTGTGAAGATCAGCTGACAGATAGAAAATGACGGATCAGTGGTTGAAGTGTTTTTTCACTGCAGGTTTTATTGAAGCCTCGTTTCACTCATTAAACATGAGTCATCAACTTCTGTGTGAAACAGCCTCCAGTCTGAGATCAGGTGAAAACACCTGGAGCGTGAGGTGAAGGCTGGTGTTGATGAGGAGCCACCTGGGATCAGCTGACCGAGCTGTGCAGGTGTGTTCCACAAAAGGTTTGGAAACTGTTTTAAACCATCGTTTAGTAACAAGATGGAGGCACAAGTACCCAGAAGGCAACGCTGTGATGTTTGTTTATTGACACGAGCATCAGCGAGCTTCATATGAATGTTGTCATGCTGCCTTCTTAAAATTCTTGTAAAGGGAGGACACACACACAGACACACACACACACACAGACACACACACACAGACACACACACACACACACACACACACACACACACACAGACACACACACACAGACACACACAC
>NW_019458637.1:0-515 GCF_002814215.2 Seriola lalandi dorsalis | reverse complement strand
CACACACACACACACACACACACACACAGCTGCTGAGTGTGTGTGAAGATCAGCTGACAGATAGAAAATGACGGATCAGTGGTTGAAGTGTTTTTTCACTGCAGGTTTTATTGAAGCCTCGTTTCACTCATTAAACATGAGTCATCAACTTCTGTGTGAAACAGCCTCCAGTCTGAGATCAGGTGAAAACACCTGGAGCGTGAGGTGAAGGCTGGTGTTGATGAGGAGCCACCTGGGATCAGCTGACCGAGCTGTGCAGGTGTGTTCCACAAAAGGTTTGGAAACTGTTTTAAACCATCGTTTAGTAACAAGATGGAGGCACAAGTACCCAGAGGGCAACGCTGTGATGTTTGTTTATTGACACGAGCATCAGCGAGCTTCATATGAATGTTGTCATGCTGCCTTCTTAAAATTCTTGTAAAGGGAGGACACACACACACAGACACACACACAGACACACACACACACAGGCACACACACAGACACACACACAGACACACACACACACACACACA
>NW_019458636.1:0-513 GCF_002814215.2 Seriola lalandi dorsalis | reverse complement strand
TAATAGTGGGTCCCACACTGTATAAAGGTAGATTTCCATGTGCTGTTTGATTATAAAGCAGGTCTAGGTTCTGGATTAATACTGTGAAAGCATCAAAGCAAGGATCAAAGATAGGGTCAGAGCCTCTTCTCTTCTCATTGGCTCACCAACCTGTTGTTACTAGAGCTCCAGAAAGAAGCCTGAGAGAGGAGATGTAAAACTACATTGAGAAGGTTTAGATTCACAATGCATTGTAACATATAAAACAATAAAATAAATAAGTAACACCACCACCTCCTGTAGATGTGGTCTTTGAATGCTATGTACAGGAATGGTACTACTTAGTCCTAACTAAGTCAAAATTGAACAGATTTTCCTGATATGTCAAACAGTAAAACAAAATGATCAAACCTGGTCAAACCAAGTCATGAAAAAAGCTCTAACTTGAAATGTAAAGCTTTAGATGACTTAAGTAGATTTACACTGCAGCCACATCGGGACCTCTGACACATTTAGATCACAGATCCTTGGACA
>NW_019458635.1:0-624 GCF_002814215.2 Seriola lalandi dorsalis | reverse complement strand
TCTCAGCCACATAAAACATCACGTCTTTACCTGAGGGAGAGTGAAACAAAAACAAGCATCACGTCTTTACCTTCAGCAGGTGGCACTAAATCAAGTTCCAGGTCATTGCGAGGGGGGCGTGGCTACTTGCAGGGCTATAGCTCAAGATTAGTCCAACAGATGTGGCGTCACATTTCTACTGTAAGGCAAACAAACCTACACAGTAACCACAACGTCACGTGTTACACTGAGACATTTTAACTGAAAAACATCATAGTTCTATCTATCTATCTACCAATCTATCTATCTACCTATCTATCTATCTATCTATCTATCTACCATCTATCTATCTATCATCTATCTATCTATCTATCTATCCATCCATCGTGTATATTTATATCTATCTATGGTGAAACCCAGAGGTCGGTTAGGTTGCATCATTTTTACAGATATAGTTGTAAAAATTCCGTCACAATCTCTTATTTCCCGTCATTTTAGTTTTCATTTCTAATGATAGTGAGACATATCATATTTAATACCATTTAATTTTCAAAAAACTACTTGGATAATGAATTTAAATGAGCGTGGAGAGAGAAGATGAACGGAGACACTGAGCATGTCAGCAGCACATGGAGCAGGTGAAGG
>NW_019458634.1:0-446 GCF_002814215.2 Seriola lalandi dorsalis | reverse complement strand
GTCTTCATCTCCATCTCTTTCTGTCTCCTGTGCACTCTGTGCAGAAATGATTTCCATTCCTGCTGAATTAATGAGGTTCTGCTGAACTGAGAAAAGGCAAGGGGAGTGTGCGCACACACACACAGAGGCAGACGCGCACACACACACACACAGATGCAAGCAGGGAGACACACATACACAGTCACACACACACTCACAAGCACACTCTACTATAGCCATATTTAAGTCTGTATTCACTCTCACATTTGCACACAGTGATTCACTGAAGCTCGGCCACTTTTCGCCGTTTCAAAGCACAAACAGTGTTTTTTTTTGTTTTTGTTTTTAACGTCAATTTCAGGAAATGTAGGCAAAGTTGGGACAACAATCACAAATGAAGCTGAACTGAATCAACATATTTTCAAGTAGCAGCTAGCACCACACACACACACACACACACACACACA
>NW_019458633.1:0-510 GCF_002814215.2 Seriola lalandi dorsalis | reverse complement strand
TTAAAATTTAACAGTATGAGAAGGAAAGTCACTATGAATATGATCATATCTTCAGTTCCTGTAAAACTTCCTCAACATCGAGTCAGCGCTGTTCCACACTTGGGTCATGTGACGACACGATCATGAGAAGCAGTTTAGTTTGATGACAACAGATTTATGGACCTGAGAAGCACAGGAAACCATGAAGGAGCATTTAATCCTTCAAAATAAAACATAAAAGTCAAGTCTTATTATTTCCCATTATGAATTAGTGTTTATGTAACAAAAAGAAGCTAACTGTTTACCTCGGTTTCCAGTCTCTATGCTAAGCTAAGCTAACGCGCTTCTGGCCTTAGCTTCATATTTAGCATAAAGACATACGAGTGGTATCAATCTTCTCTATTTAACGCTCAGCAACAAAACAAAGAAGTGTGTTTCCTCTTCTAATTCAACAAACCTTCTCATTTAAATGTTCTTTTTAACTTCATCATATATCCTTCCACAATAAATACACATTTATTAAACATTATA
>NW_019458632.1:0-460 GCF_002814215.2 Seriola lalandi dorsalis | reverse complement strand
TCTCTCTCTCTCTCTCTCTCTCTCTCTCTCTCTCTCTCTCTCTCTCTCTCTCTCTCTCTCTCTCTCTCTCTCTCTCACACACACACACACACAGTGGCAGAGCTGCCATGCAAGGTGCTGGCAATATGAAAAGGCAGAACACCTTACACAGCAGAACAGGTATTCAAGCTCCTGTGTCAGTGAGTACCTGCGCTGATGAAGAGCATATGAACAAAAAAAATGATTATCTGAGCTCCAGGCTCAATGAAAAAAGTAAAAAAATAAATCCCCACAAAGATCAACAAGGCATCCCATCATCACATAGAAACACCTTCAACATCTTGCAGCAGAGCCATGGATGTGTACACTGTACATCCCTCTAGCTTAACAGGCACTACAATTCATTTGAAGAGGAATCTCCACTGTGACTTATGCAATCTCTGAACAGCCTATTTATGAGCCTTCTAGTTAAACTAAACCC
>NW_019458631.1:0-581 GCF_002814215.2 Seriola lalandi dorsalis | reverse complement strand
ATTTTTCACTAATAAAATGCAGGTAATATGGTATTTTTCTTAGAAATGATGTCCTTGTGTAACGTATCCTGTAGAGGACGCTCCGACTGCTTTCATGTCACACGTCACAGTCACACCGCATCAGAGTGAAATAGTGAAGACTTATGCCTGGACTTCCACCGGGGACGCTGCTGAGACGTTATGCCCCACATAACAAAATACCTCAATCTTTTGCAGTTACTTTTTTATTGTTTGTTTTCAAAGATGTTTACTAAAAAAGTTGTGCTTCTTGCACTATAGCCTACCTCTGTTAGATTGGCAATAAGAAGAACTGGTACTGAGGGGGCATGTGAAAGTAAATGTCTTAATTCATACAGATAGACGTTAACTGCCTTTTTGCATATCATATTTTTGATTTATTTTATGTTCAAATTGTTCATATGCTGCTTGTTCTACACACTTTCTGATAATAAAAGCATTTGAAAGTAGTAAAATGTTCTCCCTTCAATTTATATTTTTGTAACAAGTGTTTGGAACTATATTCAAGCCATCAAAGACAGGTATTTCGTCTTTTTTTAAATTGAAAAATGTAAAAATTTAAT
>NW_019458629.1:0-554 GCF_002814215.2 Seriola lalandi dorsalis | reverse complement strand
CTTTTATTTTTAGTAAAAGTGATTATGATGATTATGACATTATTCATACTTTAACATTAATTAATTAAATGTTAGATAGATCGAATCTTCCAGACTGTTTATTTCTTTGAATACTTAATAATAATATAAAGTTATAAAGATCATTTGTAATACTACAATAAAATTGAATCTATAGTTGTTTTATTCTGAGAGGTTAACATCAGGACGTCCTCCAGCAGCTGTTTTGAATATTTATAATAAATAAATCAAATCAATCCTTTATTAAGCTGCAAGTTGTATAAATTAAAAATCCTCAGTATATGAAACAGATGAATGAAAAAAACAATGTGGTAGTAATTGCAGTATTTTCTATATGTTTGTATTTATTATTCAGTCTTTTAAGTGTTTGTCCTGCTGTGTTTTAAAAAAGGAGCAGTTCAGTTTTTCCTTATAAAATCTCTTTATTTCAGCGCAGCGCTTCCAGAGCTTTAAACTGATTCTGTTATTTACTCAGTAGCTTCAACATGTCACCAGTCACAGTGTAGAAGAACTAACCATGGAGGTACATGCAGTGA
>NW_019458628.1:0-513 GCF_002814215.2 Seriola lalandi dorsalis | reverse complement strand
GAATCAACTTCACAAAATGTGTTGAACTTGAAATGAGTGCTCTAAAATATTGAATTGCTGGTAGCTTTGTCCTTTAAAAACTGCTAGAAGAAATCAAGGGCAGAACGTAAAACTGAAAGATTAACATGTTGTAATGTATGTTATGTATGTTGCTTGGGTGTCCATACTTATGTAGCATTACCAAGGGTCCCTGTGGCCTGGTTCCAGACATCTGAATCATCTCTCACATTTTGTTCAGTGAGTTAGATAGGTCTGTACAAAAATGGCCACAAAAATCACAAGGAGCCTGGATGAGACTAATGCAGACTATAATCTGCACATGTCTTCAACTGTCATAAAAATGTTTCATTACCTGCTTGTAGCAATGAAATGTTGGTGAACCAGCTAACAGGGCAATGAGGTGTGGCTGATTCACACAGAATTAAGAACACAGTCTTCATGTCATTCATTCAGCCTGACATGTCATTCAGACACTAAACATTTCCACCACGTAAAGACAATATTTCACCAAAT
>NW_019458627.1:0-558 GCF_002814215.2 Seriola lalandi dorsalis | reverse complement strand
AGAGAGAGAGAGAGAGAGAGAGAGAGAGAGAGAGAGAGAGAGAGAGAGAGAGAGAGAGAGAGAGAGAGAGAGAGAGAGAGAGAGAGAGAGAGAGAGAGAGAGAGAGGGAGAGGGAGATGTGTTAGAAGAGTCTTTTATTCTCTATAAAACACCATCATCACCAATATGTTTTATTCTTTTAATTGATTAATTGTTTGTCTCAAGAATATCAGTAAATAAACATCAGACAGAGTGTCTTCAACCGCACAGTTCACAAGAAGAAGAAGAAGAAGAAGAAGAAGAAGCAGTGTCTTATTGTACATTATTACTATTATTAAACACCACAAACTCAAATCCTGTCTGAGCTGAACATGTGTCAGAGCAGCAGGCCTGTGGACGTCATGTGACCGTGACTCTGCTCTCTCATTGGCTGCAGACTGTTACAGCCTCTTCCTGATCTGCAACAACTTCATCTCTAACCTGAGAGAACGCTGCCCCCCTCTGGTCACAACCCGTTACTACAAGAGCTGAGAAACTATGACGACAACACACACACACACACACACACACACACACACA
>NW_019458626.1:0-513 GCF_002814215.2 Seriola lalandi dorsalis | reverse complement strand
AAGAAATCTGCTAACAGCACAACTGGTTTGTGTCCTAATTTCTGCTGAAAACAGGAAGAGTCGGGGCTGGGTCGGCAACACAGACAGAATGTGTTTGTTCATGAAGAATAAAATATAAAAGCTCTTGATAGATGTTTTCAGCTGGTATTTCAGCATTTCCATTTATGACGTTTATTACCTTTCTATACTATGTTATTTTTTTTACTTTTTATGACTTACTATATTATGACGGTTTTTTTTTACATTTTTATGCCTAAAGACATTTTTGTGGCTTTTTATGCCTTACTTTATTATGACATGTTATGCCTTGCTATGCATTTTTATGACTTTTTATGTCTTACTAGTCTGTAAAATTTTCATGTCTAACTATGGCTGTTTTGAATTTGCTTCATAGATGAACTTGACTTGATTGACACAATACTGAGTTGTTTTCATGCCTAACTATACTATGATGTTTTATGATGTTTTTATGCCTATTACACTATAATGTTTTAGATGTTTCTATTCTTTACT
>NW_019458625.1:0-513 GCF_002814215.2 Seriola lalandi dorsalis | reverse complement strand
GTGTTGTTTGCAAAGAGGTTACAAACATTTACACGTTTATTTAAATGCTGCAGCTGCAGCTATTATAAAGACTGTGTGAGTGTAACACAGTCCAGTACAACATCAGAACCTCTGAGACCTTCAGCAAACTACAGAATAACATAGGCTGGTGGGCTCAGTCACAAAACATGCGCACGCTCATGCAGACCCTGAATGACAGGATGTTTAATGGCCAGTCCCACTATTGCACAGGGGGGATGGAGAGACGGGACTGAAGAGGCAGAGAGGCGAAATGCTGCCCCCTATTTACCTCCCACATTTTACCAGTTCTTCCACTTTATCCCATTAAAGAGTACCTAAAACCTAAAACACACTTTTCTCATTTGCATTTCGCCCACCTGCAAGTTGGACATTTTCTGCAAGCTTGCACCATATACGTTGGCTGCTGGATCATATGTCAACCTCACAGCCATATCTGACCAGGCTAGACTGCCCAGTAAACAAATATGAATAAACAGAGGAGCTGTGGTTTTT
>NW_019458624.1:0-636 GCF_002814215.2 Seriola lalandi dorsalis | reverse complement strand
TTTTTGGTCTGTAATAATAATATAATAAACTTTATTTGTAAAGTACCTTTCATACAAGAAATGCAGTAAAAAGAGCTTTATAACAAAGAAATGACCTGCACCAAGTGCTTCATAAAGGAAATACATAAAATGAATATTAACATATTAAAAGCATTGATGAAAAATGAAAACTTTAAAAACATTCATGTAAAATGAGATGGAATAGTAATAAAATAATAAAATAAATAATAAATTATTAAAATAAAATAAAAAAGATTACATAGACAGGATAAGATCAGTAAGACTTAGAGCATTTAAAAGATGTGCTGAGCAAAGTGCCAAATTTCAGAACTGGTTAAAAGCCAAGTTAATGACATAAGTTTTATTTTCCTTTTAAAAACACTGGTCGTGTGTTCCATAGCTCCGGGCCGTGACAGAGGCCTGATTCTCCTACAGCTGTTACTGGGAACCTTCAATAAACCAGCAGCAGAGGATCTCAGTGGATGTTATAGTTAAACAGGGAGTTAGTAATGTAGTTTGTTGATCGCCCATGAAGGGCTTTGTATATAAGGAGGAGGAGCTTATAATCAATTCTAAATGTAACAGGAAATTAAACTGGACTAATGTGCTCTCTGCTCTTGGTTCTGGCTCACAGCC
>NW_019458623.1:0-513 GCF_002814215.2 Seriola lalandi dorsalis | reverse complement strand
GGCTGAGCAGTCTGAAAGAAGTGACCACCCACTCATTCATCCCATCCAATCAGGAGGCAGCAATGGGGAGGGGCCTGGGTAATGGGGAGGGGTCAGAGGATAGTGAGACTGATGTTAACGGCTGATGCTTGTCATCCAGACCTCAGAGAAAGAAAAGGTGAGTGTAGAGGCAAGAAACGACTTTTATATTTGTTATCTGAACTTTTAAAATTTTTCTTGAATGGCTAACAGACTATTTTAGCCATTTTCTGACTATTTTCAGAATTTAATTGGAATTAATCAATTCATGGGAAAGGACTTTAATGGTGGTTTAAAGTTCACCGATGAACACAACAGCGCTTCTTGTTTGATGGAGATACAACAGTCAGAGAGGTGTGTAGGAGGGTGATGAGTAATCTATGCAAAACAAATGCAAATATTTTTAGGATGTAGGCAAAGGTTTTGTTCTTCAGGCTCTGAGCTTCAGCACATTCAGTCTGAAATAAAATAGTGGATCTGACATTAAAGTGTCTC
>NW_019458622.1:0-617 GCF_002814215.2 Seriola lalandi dorsalis | reverse complement strand
ATATATACACATCATTCTGTTCAGTGTTTCTTCATCATACACATTTATTCTCCTTTTGTTTTTTGCTTTTAACACTAAAATGTTTAAGTTTCTTCTTCTCTCCCATGAATCACCTGACGACCCCTCACATTTACCAGCTGACCCTTCGGAGGGGCTCGACCCCTAGGTCGGGAACCACCGGACTAAATATAATCAATTATATTAGGACTCAACTTTCATCTAAAATAAATACTTTTACTTTGAATCAATTTTACTGATAAAGCTTCTTAACTGCAGGGCTTTTATTTTGACACGAGGTGCTGGTACTTGTACTTCACTAGACTCTTCCTGTGTGTGTATGTGTGTATTGTAGAGGTTGAGTGTGTTTGTGTGTGTGTGTCTGACATGTATCCAGAGATAACATCAGTGCAGCTCTGCAGCGTCGCGGCGCTCGCCGGCCGCAGCTCGCCTGGCGCCATGACAACACCTTTTGGATGCAATTATGTGCTGAGAGGCCCCGCGAGGGCCCCCCCACCTCAGAGCTCCGTCAAGAGCCCGCTGACAGCTTGGAGCGCCGCCCTGCGCCACAGTCCTTCCATCCTGTTCCAGGACTGGATCCACAGCGGCACAGACCCCCC
>NW_019458621.1:0-625 GCF_002814215.2 Seriola lalandi dorsalis | reverse complement strand
CTGTAAGGATGAGTCTGCCTGGATACAGGCAGAAAGAAACTGGAAAAGATTAAAGGAAAGAGGAGAATAGAAGAGAAATTAAACCATCCAGGCCTTGTGGCTTAATCCACCTGAGCTGGACGTAGAAAGAGGAGGGAAAAGAAAGACAGGAATAAAGTGAGAGTTTAATCCGTCTGCCCAGTACAAATATAAATCCAAGAACAGTTCAACTGGACATCAGATCAGCTGTCATCACTCAGATGTTGGAACTGAGCAAGGCTAGGTACTGTATAAAGCTAGGGTATGGGTGTGAACCGTGAGCTTAGGGCTTGTTACGGCCAGCTGCCCTGGCTTCTGGCTGCTCGGGAGCTGCAGGGAAGCAGGTCCTGCTTCCCGTTCACTGAGCCTTGCCTCCATTACAGCAGATAAACTACATTTATTACATGTACAATCATCGTTAAAGAGGCAGAGTAATAACAAAACATAAAAACAGACTGAGCACAGAACCTTGTGTCTGTGTCTAAGTTTTGTGGGGATAGAGAATTTATCGTTCATGTGTACAAACTGAAATTGATCTGATAAATGACTTCAAAAAGTTTAGTCTGGTTGCTTTAATGCCAATTAAATGTTCCAGTCTCTGTAACAG
>NW_019458619.1:0-657 GCF_002814215.2 Seriola lalandi dorsalis | reverse complement strand
ACTCAATGAGAACAAGATAATCGAGATAAAACGCTTATTGTGTCACATTCTGTTTCGCAACTTATTTCATCCACGTACGTAGTAGTAGTACGTACGTACGAGTGCGTCATCTTGAACAGTTTGCCAATTCAGAGACTTTCTATATATAGTCAGACGCTCAGATAACTAACTTATATTGTGTATAACCGGAAAAAATAAATAACCACAATGCTTTTTGTTTTGAAATCTGTTTCTTTATTTTATGTTTTTTCTTATTTGGTAGTGCTTGATATTGGCTTCACTATCAAAAAGGTGCCGCCAGGGTTGATGTATTGTAGTTGATCTTATTTATTTTGATCCAATTCATTTGTATGGATTTTTATATTATATATATATTTAGATATTATATAATTTTTATTAAATAAATAATAATAATCAATTTTTTTTATTTATTCTTTTATTTGTTTTTCCATTGAATTGTATTTAAAGTTGAAGAAAGTCCACTGTTAAAAAGAAAAAGGTTTTTTTAAAGTTCAATAAACGTGTGCCGTTTCCACAGTCAATGAGAAATAATGTTTAACAATTTTGATCTCGATATTGATCAAAATAATTGTGATTATGATTTTTGCCATAATCCAGCAGCTCTAGGTTCAACAGATCCAAAATTTGTCCTCGTCC
>NW_019458617.1:0-654 GCF_002814215.2 Seriola lalandi dorsalis | reverse complement strand
GGAAGGACGTATGGACAACCTGAAAACAATACGGCTGCTATGACTGTCGCTGGTGTGAAAAAAGTGAGGGGTCTGAATACTTCCTGAATGAACTGTATCTTCCATGTTGATAAATTCACCTAAAAGATCATGAGCTGATTCTTTCCTGCTGTTTTAAGAGTGACCTTTGATGCTCTGTGATGTGATTTTTCTTGCATATAGCTAAAGGTTCTGGCCCGACGGAAGTGTTGGACACAAAGACGGGGTTTGAAAGAACTCTGAGGTTTCATTCGGACATGCAGCGGCTGCCATGCACCGAGGGAGAACCCTGGAATCTCCCTCTTTCCTCTTTCTGTAATCGTATTTTTCACAACAAATAAAGACTTCCTCCGCCTGGCTGAGCAAAGTCATCCCACGTCTGACACCGCTGTGGAGAACTGTGGTTTCACAGGTGCTCAGCCCGGAGATGACGCCTCCTTGAACAGCAGCTTTATTGTAAACCCGTCTTCACAGTCACAGGGCCCGTGAGAGCTGAATGTCACCACTTGTGTACACAGCAGTCATGTAAGCCTATCTAATGTCAAAATGTTTGTTTGGTTTTTGACAGAGCTATTTGCATCAGGACCCCCACTGTGCCAACACAGTAATCTCAGGAATGAATGAGGGAGGTGCACT
>NW_019458616.1:0-471 GCF_002814215.2 Seriola lalandi dorsalis | reverse complement strand
AGAGTCACTCCCCTAATGCCAGCCATCACTGTTCCTCACACCACAACTATTTTCTTTATCTTGCCTATGCTACCACAAACAACACCATCATCAACTCCGACAAAACACACTAGCAGATTCAGCAAACAAACTCCCCTAAACAGTTGGAGAAAGTGGCGGCCATTTTGAAGGAGGCAGAGTCAAGGAGAGATGCCTTTTTGAGCTAAACTCTCCCCCGCAGGATTAGGCTGTGCTCTACCTCCCCCTACTCCCCCACTCTCCAAGACAATGAGGGAGGTAGAGTCAGGGAGATGTGCGTTTTTGGGCTAGCTCTCCCCCGCCGGATTAGGCTGTGCTCTACCCCCCCACCCCCACTCTCCAACACCACACCATTCAACTCACCTAAAACAAACAAACTCACCTAAACAGCCACAGACACACTACAAACCAATTCAAACAATACAAGCAAACAATACAGGCCACCTCACCTGG
>NW_019458615.1:0-491 GCF_002814215.2 Seriola lalandi dorsalis | reverse complement strand
GCTGAGATGACCGCCGGTCTCACCCGGCAGGACGGTCCCCACAGCTCCCAAATCCCTGAGCAAATTTCCAAACAGACGTTATTTGGATAAAATGACACAGATTTAAGTCTTAACGGAAAAAAAAACATCAAAACACAAGTGATATCATAACAGTCCTAGGGTGAAAATCGTTCCACCTTTGAACTTGGCTGGTCACACTGACCTTGGATTCAAGGTCAGTGTGACCTCACAAAACACTCTTTAGTCATTACTCAAGACTTCACAGCAATTATGACAAAATTTCACACAAATGGTTGATATTTTCTATGACTGGATAAACAGGGATGTGACCTGAAACTAGTCTGAGTGGAGGAGGCAGACAACCATGAGGAGGTGATTCTAGTTTCAGAACTACACATTTTAAAGTGGCCTTTTATACTGACTCCTGCTGTGTAATCAGCATCTTGATATGACACCTGTCAGGTGGGTGGATGATCCTGCTCACTAACACA
>NW_019458614.1:0-580 GCF_002814215.2 Seriola lalandi dorsalis | reverse complement strand
CAGGCCAGGTGTGACCTATAGCTCAGGCATAGTAGGCACAGTCTGGGATGTTGACTTCGCTTTGGGGCCCCCATACTCAAATAAGATGCAGGTGGTTTATCAAAACACAATCTCCCCCCTGGGCCTTCTTCTATTGCCCAATGTGGACCATGACTGCCCCCTGTGGGCTCACACTGTCTCCTGACACATCTCCTTAAGGTGCCTCTGGGCCCCAGCTTTGGCTCACCTTGCATGCTTTGATTGACCACGGGCAACAGATCAAAGAAATACATCCCAAAAATCTGGAAATCTTTCTTTGAAAATACAATTTTCAATCAAATTGCAAAAATTGATATTCTCCAAAGTCTATTTCAAATTTCAAATTTTATATCCAGACTATACTGTCAAAAAAAATCATAATATTCCAGGAAATTCCGGACCAGTGAAAATGATGGTCATATGTTGACTTTATCCTGTATTAAATCTTTTCATTTGGCACAGGTCTGGCAGCTTTAGCTTTCAGCTCCAAGCAAAAGAATAAAAATCTAAGTAAAAATCACTTTCTTGGATGTAATAATAATAATAATAATAATAATAATAA
>NW_019458613.1:0-627 GCF_002814215.2 Seriola lalandi dorsalis | reverse complement strand
CTGTGTTCACAGACAAGACACAGTAATTTGGTTAAACAAGACTAGGTCAAAACCTGGTATATTTGCATTCTGTTTATTTCTCTCCTACTCTCTGTGCTCACAGTATTTTCATACAGCTGAGTTCCCAATAAAGCTGTTCTCACTTAGATGTTTTTCTGTTTCTGTTCTCAGACAATAGAACAAGAATAAAGTAGTGACTGAAATACAACGACTTTAGACTACATGTAAACTACTAGTCAGTTCAAAGCCATTGTTTCCAAGCTGCTGCTCTGCTGGTAAAATCCTGATTCTATAACTGCAAAGTCACTGTACACGTGGTAAAGACGGTGAGAAAGTTAGAAGACTATTCACATCAGCTGCCATGCGGTCAGCATAGGGAGGTGTACCTGTGGAGGGAAAGCCTGCCCTTGTGCTCACAGGGCGATACTGGGAACTCGCTTCTACAGAAAGTAGCTAAGGTTTGTCCAAAAAGTCCCTAGATTTGTCACTAGGTGCTTATTTGATAAAAAGTCACTAAAGGGGTCTGAAAAGTGGAATAAACAGGGACAAAGGTGCTAAGTTGGCAACACCGCTTGTTCCCTCGAAATCAATTTGAAAGAGCAATGACCAGTGGGGAAACTCCCAACA
>NW_019458612.1:0-611 GCF_002814215.2 Seriola lalandi dorsalis | reverse complement strand
CAATCAAAACATAATAATCAGCACATGTGTCGTTACATTTGAATTATTGTTTCTAAATTGAGCAGATCCTTCACACTGATTATCCACGAGGAGCCACAGACTGTAGGAGTTAACTGGCCTGTAGAGCTGAAACCTTGATTGAGGCATGACAGATACATTTATCATCCAGTTATAACAGCAGAAGCTCCAGCCAGTGGATATTACAGCTTCATCCAAATTACAAAACAACAGTGTTCTCACTCTCTTCAGGTGGTGAGATCATGTGTCTCTGAGAAACTGCCTCCAACCCAGCACAGGATGTTAGAGGGATTATACATATCTATATATAGATATATAGATATACTGTATATGAAAGAAACAATGTCCTAAATAAATCAAACTCTCAGGTTTCTCACAGTGAAGATCCAACATGATCAGATCAGGAAAATCCCAAAGTCTTCAGCTCCAATAAGGAGATGAAGTGAATCTGGGATAAGCATGAAATAAAGTTTTCACTGCCACTAAAGAGGAAAGTGTGTCTCTGAGCTGAGCTGCAATAATGTGTGTAATAACCAGAGGTCCTCTCTCTGAGACAATCAGTCTTTGTCTGGTCCAGTAGGAAGCTGGTTCTG
>NW_019458611.1:0-505 GCF_002814215.2 Seriola lalandi dorsalis | reverse complement strand
AATAAAATTGATTTGACTAGATATTTATTTATTTATGTACCTGTTTATTTAAAGCTCCCTATTTTTTATTCTCCTCCTGTGTTTTATTTGAAGTGTTGATCCATAAGAAGATATATTTGTGGTTTTAAGAACCAAAAACCATGTCAGTGTAGTTTTACATCTCCTCTCTCAGGCTTCTCTTTGGAGCTCTAGTTACAACATGTCGGTGAGCCAATCAGAAGAGAGGAGGCTCTAAGCCTCTCTTCTGTTTGGCTGACTGTTTACTGAGTGATCCAATAAAAACATAGCAGATTTCAGGTAAAAACACTCAGAGGAACCAAATCCTGCAATGTTGGATGGTTGGTGGTGGGTGGGGCTTGGTGCATGGCTGAGGGTGGTGACTGCTTTGTTGTGACATCACAAAGTTCCACAAGTCCTGACGGCTGGTTTTAAGGCTCAGTTTCTGAATACAGGCTGTGTGCATTTCTCTGTGGACTGAGGCTTTGATACTTTCACAGAATTAATA
>NW_019458610.1:0-646 GCF_002814215.2 Seriola lalandi dorsalis | reverse complement strand
AAAAAATAAAAAATAAAAAAAACACAGGAAGAAGTGGCAGCAACAACATACGCACAACACCTACTAGGCTACTTTACGAACTAATTCAACTACGTGTGACGACACAGTTACAAGCACCAATGTCAGGGGAAGGAAAATGCAACCACTGCCTCCTGTTGACATGCAGCTAAGACATCACCATGAGCGGTCAACAGCTCGTACAGATCTAGCATTAGCTAACACTGGACAGCCTATGTGTGCAGCTGTGCTGAGTTAGGGACTGTACAAAAACTATTAGGGGCGGAGAACGTCAGAAAAGGGGGAGGGTATTGTCATTTTTATTTTTGCCACAGGGAAGGTAGTCTAACTTCTAAGAGCAGAGGATGGTCTTATGACTCCATATTACTATTTTATTACGTATTTTATATTTGTATGATTATTTATACAAAAAGGAGTTGTATAGTTACATCAAAAAGATGGTTATCATATGTGCCATGGAAGTGCATTTAACCGTATGCAGCAGATTTGGTCGGGTGGGGGAAAATATTGCAGTGCACAAGCCCTTCAGCACATTGTTGTAGCTTGTTCCATTTTGTGGCTATAAACAGTTTATTTATCAGGTCTTTATTCAAAAATAGAGTGGCTATTTTTTCACTATTTTATTCTA
>NW_019458609.1:0-513 GCF_002814215.2 Seriola lalandi dorsalis | reverse complement strand
CCCCTCCATCTCCAACTCATTTTCCTCTCATTTTATTGTCCTTTTCTCCTTCTGCTTCCCCCTGCCAAACACCCCTCCTGTCTCCATGATGGAGCAACAATGCCGACTGGAGCAGCAATTCTCCAAGGTTAATTTCACTTACAAATCAAACTGAAAACACATACTGTAAACATGCTGTCATTTTCTTAGAGTCTGGATGTTTGCAGTTTTTTCCACCCCTGATCAGATCTTTGACATTTTACATCAGCACCTACATTCTGATTCAAAGTTGGTTTCCAGAAACCAATGGGTGAAGTTTGAAAAACAAAAAAAATTGTCTGTAATTCAGTCTCCTCATTTTCATTGCTAAACTGCATCCATTCTTATCTCTCCAACAGCTCGAACAAATCATCCATTGTATTGTCTCGTCTCATCTTGACAATTGTAATGCTCAGTATTTCTGTTCGAGCCAAGAAGCTGTCACACGTTTACAATTAGTTTCAAATTCTCCACAGTGTTCCCATATCACCCCTG
>NW_019458608.1:0-564 GCF_002814215.2 Seriola lalandi dorsalis | reverse complement strand
GCATTTATCAATTTGGACGTGAGCGGACGCTACGATCAGATCTCACGTCAGGTCTGAGCTCGTGTACGCAAATGTGGATTTGCGGTGCAGCAGCAAAATCTGGCTGAGTCTGAAAACAGAACAGATCAAAACGGATTCTTAAAACGAATAAAACAAGATAAAAAAAAATTTGAATTTTAAAAAAGCCCACGTTTTTTACTGATACCACTTTTTTGTACAATAAAACAATATGATAGCTAAATAGCCTAACATGACATCTAATTGCACATTAAAATTTGAAATAATAATAAATACAAGCAGAAATGTGTGTTTGCAAATTAACTCATGGCAAAATTGTGTAATTGTTTTTTTTTTTTCCGATGGGTGTGACACAACTGGAACAACAATTAAAAGCACTTAGTGAGATAATCATTGTTGCACTGTGGTTGGTCAGATGTTTACTCACTCCCTTATTTAAACAGATGCTTTGACAGTTATCAAATCATAACGATCAGATTTACTGGTTTTGGAGGAACAATACGCGCGTGTCAGACGTGAGCGCGTGTTCAGAGACCGCAGGGATCT
>NW_019458607.1:0-513 GCF_002814215.2 Seriola lalandi dorsalis | reverse complement strand
TTCCCTGAAGCAGTGTTCTGATATTTAAATAACAAGAAATGTATAATGTTTCAATGACAATAACTGACACAATAAAGTATAAAACAAAAACAATATTGAGCAGGAAGGGGAAAAAAAACTAATGAATGAATATGCCACTAAATATTCGTGTAATATCCCTCCACAGATATCTGCCTGCAGTACTAGTGGGCATGAATTGGTACGATGAATACCACTCTGTACAGCACAAATCACTGATATACACCACTGTGTACATAAATTGAGGTTTTCTGTTTTTTGCCCCTCTCATGCAAATTCTTATGGGCAATGTGGCGCATTAACAACTCTGAGACACTTAATTGAGTTAGAACAAACATTGCACTTCACTGTGTTTACTCTGCTGTTACAGTTGGACTGTAGGAGTCGTGTTATTATGAAATGATTACCCAGGAAGTGGAAATGTATCACCTGAACTGGAAAGTGGGCAAAGGGGCGAACGCTGGCACCGACTTAAAATGCAGGAGTCTTTTTATA
>NW_019458606.1:0-652 GCF_002814215.2 Seriola lalandi dorsalis | reverse complement strand
GCGTTGTACATGTCAATACTTCTGTCCTACTCAGAGAACATATGTGTAGATCACGACCCTGACAGGTGTCATGGTTATTCACCAGAGACTCTGTCTCGTCCCGTCTCTGAGGGCCTGTGCTCAACCTTGTTGCTATGGTAACTACCAATAAGGATTGGGCAGCTGTGGAGAAACCTATCCTAATACTACATGGAGAGATAAAGGAAAATGGACAGTCAGTCTACAGAGAGTTTACACAGTATTTATAAGATTTCAAAAAGAGGTTTGAGTGGTTCACCAACTGTTGGGTGAATATTTGTGTGTACATGTACATTGTTGAACATTAGACTGTTAAACAAAGATTAATGAAACCTTACAAATAAAGTTCAAAGGTTCTGTAAATGATCCTCACTAATGCTTCATCTGCCACACCTCCCCCTCCCTTCGAGTTCTCAGTCAGTCAGGTGTTATGAAGCCCAGTGAAAGCTGCAACTAAACACACAACAAGAAGCATGACTGAATAAAGTTGCCCTGTGTACACAAGAGCCAACAAAAACCAATCCAGCCATAACCATTAGCCGATGCAATAGTAAGCCAGCTAGCGATAGCAACATTTGCCGAACACATTTGTTATATTGGTAACATCAAGTTAGCTAATGTTATCATGTCTACT
>NW_019458605.1:0-613 GCF_002814215.2 Seriola lalandi dorsalis | reverse complement strand
TAGTCAAAAGAATATTTGTTTGGCAATAATTTCAATATTTCTGTTTCAAAATAAGACCCCTATCAATGCAAACAGACAGTCAAAATGAAACACGACAGTACTGTAATCCACTTGTTCCATCCCACCATGCTGGGTGTCTACTCTTTCTGTTGATAGCAAGCATAGTGTAGCCTGAGCTAACCGCTCAGGTCAGCCCCAAAGGAACCATGGGGTTAAACTTCTCATTTTACAGTCCACATGTCAAATTTTGGGTTTATGACTATCTATCAAATCCCAAAGCAGTTCTAATGAAAAGCTACAAATAACGTTTCCTTACCCTTTTGTGGTCATTTTTTCTAACCATATGATTTTCCAGTCAAGTTTGCCCAGATGGGAGCCTGGATAGCTGGGACTGAGCCCCAAGCCTGAATTTCATACAGTCTTTTGTTGCCATCTAGCACGTGCTCGCAGGGCTTCAAATGGCATGTCATACTCCTATGACACTTGCTACCTCACGATACTACAGCCGTGGGACAAGAGACTTTTACAGCAGATCGGGATTTTACGCATTCAACTTTATTGTATTTTGAACTTTGTATATAGTATAGTTTGATGTTTATTTTTCACTTTTACA
>NW_019458604.1:0-599 GCF_002814215.2 Seriola lalandi dorsalis | reverse complement strand
GCTGCCGTGTCATTTTGTCACCAGCAGATGGAGCTGCCACAAAGTGTTTCAGAGAGAAATATTAGACTCCTTGTTTCACACAGCACAGTCATCTGTAGGCAAACAACACAACATTGAAAATGTCTCATCATTCTGATCCGTCTCTCCTTTTCTCAACAAAGATCATGTAGATCAGAGATTACATAGATTATAACATTTCTACAATTCACAATAAGAATGAATCAAGGAGAGTTTTCTGTTCACTCAGTGAGGTGTGAACGTCTCCACTGACACCAGACCAGTTTGACAACATTTTATGTTTCAGCAACTGCACCAGGAAACATTCTGCCAACAAGTCAGTATGAAGATGTTTATTTCCTCCAGACAAATTAAATGTTGCAGGTATTAACTTCAAATGCAGCTACAAAGTTTTAATTCAACCCTCAGATCTTCTTTCTTCTTGTTAATCTTGTGCAGATGTTTTTTCTTTTCTTTGCCCCACATGTTCTCACTGATTCACTTCTTCATTCAATCACTCAGTCATATGTCATTTACTGTCTCTCTCTGTTCAGGGTCACAGGAGGACATGAGTATATATCCCATCATGCACTGGTCGGACT
>NW_019458603.1:0-514 GCF_002814215.2 Seriola lalandi dorsalis | reverse complement strand
ATGTGAGTCCTGTATCAGTCCACTGCAAACATGACCTTTGTGACATAGTATAGGTGAAGTAAGTGAGGGTAGACCAATGATTGCAATTCTTATTGATCTAACATATTGAGCTGAAATTACATGTGACAATGCAAAACACAAATGATTTTAGCTATTCATGTTTTACATGGGAATCTAATGTTTTTTGGTGATTGTTTTTTTGGATTTTTTAAACTATGATAGGCACAGGTATTAAAAAATAACAGTAACACAATATACTATTATATTGTAAGTATTCTCACTTTGTAATTAAGTAGAGGTAACATGAAAACCATTTTAATTGAAATTACTTTTACACCTACACTTTAAATGCTAACTGAAAAAGGAGACTATGATCAGATTAGATCCTTATAATCAAAAAAGCATATCAAGGAGAATAAAGGAAAAACAATGATTCTCTCCCTCTTATTCTCTCTAACTGGCTGGTCGTTTATTGTTCAGTGACTTCACGTTTGTTCATTGTTATGATGCACCA
>NW_019458602.1:0-2813 GCF_002814215.2 Seriola lalandi dorsalis | reverse complement strand
AGTATAGTATGGCATGAAAGCTCAAAAAATGTCATTGTATAGTAAGGCATAAAAATGGCAAAAAAACGTCATTATATAGTATGGCAAAAAATTTTATAGTCATGATATAGTATGGCATGAAATTGTCAAAAAACGTCATAGTATAGTATGGATTGAAACGTCATAGTATATTATGGCATAAAATGGCAAAAAATGTCATCGTATAATAAGGCATAAAAAGCCCAAAAAAATATACTTTAAAAAAATATATATATATATAATTGAATGGTATGCCATAAAACAATGTCATAGTATAGTAAGGCATGAAAATGTAAAAAAAACTTCATAGTATAGTATGGCATAAAAATGGCAAAAAACATCATGATATAGTAATTCATAAATAGGTCATAGTATAGTATGGCATAAAAATGTAATAAAAAATCAAAGTACAGTAAGGCCTTAAAATGTAATAAAAAGTCATAGTACGGTAAGGCATGAGAATGGTAAAAAATGTCATAGTATAGTATGGCATAAAAATGTCAAAAAACGTCATAATATAGTAAGGCATAAAAAGTCATAGTATATTTTGGCCTAAAAATGTCATAAAAAGTCATTGTAGAGTAAGGCATAAAAATGTCAAAAAACCTCATATAGTAAGGCTTAAAAACTCTTAGTATAGTATGGCATAAGAGTCCAAAAACGTCATAGTATTGTATTGCATAAAAATGTCAACAAACGTCATAAGGCATAAAAAGTCATAGTATAGTATGGCATAAAAATGTCATAAAAAGTCATTATACAGTAAGACATGAAAATATCATAAAATATCATAGTATAGTAAGGCATAAAACCTCAAAAAACATCATATTATAATAAGGCATAAAATTGTCAAAAAACATCATATTATAATAAGGCATGAAATTGTCAAAAAACGTCATAGTACAGTATGGAATAAAACGTCAAAAAACGTCATAATATAGAATGGCATAAAACATCAAAAAACATCATAGCATAATAAGGCATAAAATTGTCAAAAAACGTCATGTTATCGTATGGCCAAAAACATCATAGTATAGTATGGCATAAAAATGGCAAAAAACTTCAGAGAATAATATGGATTAAAACGTCATAGTATTGTATGGCATAAAAATGGTAAAAAACGTCATAAGGCATAAAAAGTCATAGTATAGTATGGCATAAAAATGTCATAAAAAGTCATTATACAGTAAGGCATAAAAATATCATAAAATATCATAGTATAGTAAGGCATAAAAAGTCATATAGTATTGCATAAAAATGTCATAAAGAGTCATTGTACATTAAGGCATAAAAATGTCAAACGTCATAGTTTATTAAGTCATAAAAGTGTCACAAAACGTCATAGTTTAGTAAGTCATAAAAAAGTCATAGTATAGTATGTTATAAAACGTCAAAAAAAGTCATAGTATAGTAAGGAGTAAAATTGTCAAAAAACGTCATAGTATAGTATGGCAAAAAATGTCAAAAAACTCCATAGTATAGTATGGCATAAAATTGTCAAAAAACGTCATATAGTATGGATTAAAACGTCATGATATAGTATGGAATAAAACGTCAAAAAACGTCATGATATAGTATGGCATAAAATTGTCAAAAACCACATAGTATAGTATGGATTAAAACGTCATAATATAGTATGGCATAAAATGGCAAAAAATGTCATTGTATAGTAAGGCATAAAATTGTCAAAAAATTTCATAGTATAGTATGGATTAAAACATCATAGTATAGTAAGGCATGAAACCTCAAAAAACGTCAAATTATACTAAGGCATAAAATTGTCAAAAATGTCAGTATAGAATGGCATGAAATTGTCAAAAAATGTCATAGTATAGTGAGGCATAAAAATGGAAAAAAACGTCATTATATAGTATGGCAAAAAACGTCATAGTATAGTAAGGCATAAAACCTCAAAAAACGTCATAATATAGAATGGCATGAAATTGTCAAAAAATGTCATAGTATAGTATGGATTAAAACGTCTTAGTATAGTAAGGCATAAAACCTCAAAAAACGTCATAGTATAGTGTGGCAAAAAATGTCATAGTATAGTATGGCATAAAACTTCAAAAAACATCATAGCATAATAAGGCATAAAATTGTCAAAAAACGTCACAGTATAGTATGGATTAAAAATGGCAAAAAAAATGATGGTGTAGTATGGCAAAAAATGTCATAGTAGAGTAAGGCATAAATCCTCAAAAAACCTCATAGTATAGTATGGATTAAAATGTCATAGTATAGTAAGGCATGAAATTGTCAAAAAATGTCATTGTATAATAAAGCATAAAAATGGCAAAAAAATGTAATTATACAGTATAGCAAAAAATGTTATAGTCATGATATAGTATGGCATGAAATTGTCAAAAAACGTCATAGTATAGTATGGATTGAAACGTCATAGTATATTATGGCATAAAATGGCAAAAAGTGTTATAGCATAATAAGGCATACAATTGTCAAACGCCATAGTATAGTATGGCATAAAATTGTCAAAGAACGTCATAATATAGAATGGCATGAAATTGTCAAAATATGTCATAGTATAGTAAGGCATAAAATTGTCAAACGTCATAGTATAGTATGGCATAAAATTGTCAAAAAACGTCATAGTATAGTATGGCATGAAAGCTCAAAAAATGTCATTGTATAGTAAGGCATAAAAATGGCAAAAAAACGTCATTATATAGTATGGCAAAAAATTTTATAGTCATGATATAGTATGGCATGAAATTGTCAAAAAACGTCATAGTATAGTATGGATTGAAACGTCATAGTATATTATGGCATAAAAT
>NW_019458601.1:0-579 GCF_002814215.2 Seriola lalandi dorsalis | reverse complement strand
TGGTCAAAAAACCTGCTGAGACCCACAAACATCAGGCTTTTGTCTATAATGGAAAAGGGAACAATCGGTTTTCACACCTGGGTCAAATGACTCTGCAATAGTTGGGTATTTATCAGCCCTGGATTGATTTCTACTTATCACCCTCTTGCTGGTGACTTTGCCTTTGGTTTATTTGCACTATAATATTAAGACACTTTTCTTGTTTTAACTCTGCTGCCTTATATGACCTGCAGGGTTTATTCTGCTGCTTTGTGAGGAGCACTTTGTAACCTGGGTGTAGAAAAGTAAAGATTATTATTATTTTAATAACTGACATACAGTATGAGCTGATGTGTTTATTTCTTCACAGATCTCACCAAAACAATCATTTTTAAAAGATTATGAATGATTGAATGAATGAATGATTGAAATCGTTATTTCTGTGTCATGCATATAAACACATGTCGGTGCACAAGTCACCTTTAATTCAGTGCTGCAATTACATTTCAACAACTTCAGTCTTTCACAATCAAATCTTCAGACCTTCATTGTCTGCAATATAATTTAAAAATGATTGATATCACTCAAATCACTCATATT
>NW_019458600.1:0-589 GCF_002814215.2 Seriola lalandi dorsalis | reverse complement strand
TGCTGTTACCGTGGTAACACCATCCGACATGCAGATTTTTTAACTCTTCTTTCTTCTTATATTCTTCTTCTCTTTTCTTCTGTATCAGGAGTTTAAAGACGTTTCCAGCTCATGAAACTAACGTGAACTGTTCGTAAAGTCGTTGCTGTATTCACATATTTTAGTTTAAAGTTCTGTGTCATCTGTGATTAAAATAAATGCTTAAGTTTTGTATATTGTGAAAATGATAAACTACAAATGATTAAAAGTAAAAAAAAAATGAAGATTACAAATAAAATATCCCGTGACCTTTAGTGACCTTTAGTCCCCTGAGGGGTCGATGGTGTTCTGCTGCTTTCACTTTCTCTGTTCCGACTTATCAAGACAAAACATCAACTTCTTCTAAAACTGAGTTTCACCCGCTGAAGCTCGTTTCCCTGCAGAGTGTTTTCTACACACACACACACACACACACACACACACACACACACACACACACACACATCCGCTGCAGGAGAGGCGGATGTTATCAGTCCTGTCTGCTTCCTGTTGGCGAGCCAGTCCCACAGTCCAAATACTGATGGTTAATGATCTGCTATTACTTCAGCGG
>NW_019458599.1:0-570 GCF_002814215.2 Seriola lalandi dorsalis | reverse complement strand
CAAGAGACTCCACTCCGACTCTATTTGCATGTCAGCACACTGGTGGCAGAGAGGCAGATGGAGAGAGGCGGGGAAAATAGGAAAGTGTGTCTCAGCCATGGAGGAGTCATATTTTACTGTCATGGGCTGAAACTCACTGCTTCTATCTTCATTTTATTTTTTTGTGAGAATTCTTGTTCTCTCTTCTTCAATATATTCCTGGTAAATCTCCCTCTCTATCTGCAGTCTCTGTTGTCTTCTTCACTTCCATTCCTCATTTGTTTCTAATTCCACTTTCTCTCTGTTTCGCCTCTCCTTGACCCTTTTCTCCTCTTTATAAAATCACTAACAGTTTTCTACCTTGTCCATTTTATTAGCTTTATTCTTCGTTCACTGTTCACTGCTCACTGCTCACTCTTAATGCAATGTTTTCCACCTACCATTTTTGTTTGAATGCGCCTTTGATTCTTGCCGGAGCTGTAGTGCCAACACAGAGGGCATAAGCAAATAACACAATCTCACTGAATCTGGCTCAACCAGAGATATTATCGGGGAGGAGTCAAGCCACTTACAGATTCCTGAATAGAATAG
>NW_019458598.1:0-516 GCF_002814215.2 Seriola lalandi dorsalis | reverse complement strand
GAGAGAGAGAGAGAGGGGGCAGGGGCTTTCACGACTTGGTAATCTTAAAGTTGTTAGTAATGGCTTGTAACTGATCTATAAAGTATTGGTGCATTTATTAATCATTGATAGCTTATAAAAAACTTTTATGAATGATCAGAATCTTGTGCAACCCACATTAGCTGCTTCATGTTGCATCATATCCGCAGCACATGTTTAACGTATCATACAGGCTGAACACAGTAGCTCAGTAACTGATCTGGGAGCAGATGTAAAAAAAAAGAAAAAAGAATTATTACTTTTCCAGATAGTTGACACATTAATGTGGGGGAAAAGTACAGTGACATATCCTGATGTTTTGACATGTCGTTCACCGCCAGTGTTTTGTTGTGTCCTTTCAGAGCTTGATGAATCCTTCTAAATATGCAGGGTTGATACTTACAGTATGTGTTGTGGTCAGCTTGTTGATGCTCAGACTTGAGGCTGAACAGGAAGTGGAAACAGACAGCTGGAGAAAGCGTCTGATCACAGAGATGG
>NW_019458597.1:0-559 GCF_002814215.2 Seriola lalandi dorsalis | reverse complement strand
GTCATAGTATAGTAAGGCATAAAAATGTCAAAAAAGAGTCATAGTATGGTAAGGCATAAAAATACCAAAAAACGTCATAGTATAGTAAGGCATAAAAAGTAAAAAAAAAATGTCATAGTATACTATGGCATAAAATGTCATAGTAAAGTAATGCATAAAAACATCATAGTAGAGTAAGTCATAAAAAGTCACAGTATAGTAAGCCATAAAAAGTCATAGTATAGTAAAGGACAAAAAGTCATAGTATAGTAAGGCATAAAAATACCAAAAAACGTCATAGTATAGTAAGGCATAAAAATTAAAAAAAAAAGTCATAGTATAGTAAGGTATAAAAATGTCACAGTATAGTAAGGCATAAAAACACCAAAGTATAGTAAGGCATTATAATACCAAAAAACATCGTAGTATACTATGGTATAAAATTTCAGAAAAAGGTCATAGTATAGTAAGGTATAAAAATGCCAAAAAATGTCATAAAAGAGTCATAGTATAGTAAGGCATAAAAATACCAAAAAACGTCATAGTATACTGTGGTATAAAATGTCATAGTATAGTAAGG
>NW_019458596.1:0-634 GCF_002814215.2 Seriola lalandi dorsalis | reverse complement strand
ATAGTATAGTAAGGTATAAAATATCATAGTATAGTAAGGCAAAAAATGTCAAAAAACATCATAGTAAGGCATATCATAGTATAATACGGCATAAAAACGTGAAAAAACGTCATAGTATAGTAAGGTATAAAATGTCATAATATAGTAAGGCATAAAAACGTGAAAAAACGTCATAGTATAGTATGGCATAAAAACGTGAAAAAACGTCATAGTATAGTAAGGCATAAAAACGTCATAGTATAGTAAGGTATAAAATGGCATAGTATAACAAGGCATAACATGTCAAAAAAGGCAATAGTTCAATAAGACATAAAATGGCCTGAAAATATCATAGTATTGTAAGGCATAAAAACTTGAAAAACGTCATAGTATAGTAAGGTATAAAACTTCATGGTATTGTAAGGCAAAAAAATGTCAAAAAACGTTATAGTACAGTAAGGCATAAAAACCTCAAAAAACATCATAGTACAGCAAGGCAAAAAATTTTGAAAAAATGTCATATTATAATACGGCATAAAATATCATAATATAAAAAGGCATAAAATGTCAAAAAAAGTTATAGTTCAATAAGACATAAAATGGCCTAAAAACTTCATAGTAAAGTAAAGAATAAAATATATAAAAAATATACTTA
>NW_019458595.1:0-559 GCF_002814215.2 Seriola lalandi dorsalis | reverse complement strand
AACCTGCAGACGCCTCGTTAAAGCCAAAACACAAGAACAACGACACAGACGCCTGGAAAAATGAAAATCGCTCAGAATACTTTTACAGATTAAACCTGTGACTAACGACGTGCTTTGATTCTGGTGAATCTTCAGATTATTTTCTATATTCTTCATGCAAAAGGTAAAAACACCCAAAGCAAATTCCCAGAATCAACAGTGACGTCTTCAACTGAAAAAAAAAGACTAAATAGCATTACCTCCAAACTACAACAACTCACCTGCAGATCTACACACACTGCTGCAAAGTTAACAGCAGTTTTTTATCTGAGTATTAACAGTGACAAAGTAACCGAGTACATTTACTCCAGTGCTGTACCCAAGTACACTTTACTTTTAGTACTTCTATTTTCTGCTACTTTATACACTTGTATTTTATCTGACAGCTGGAGTTACCAAACCTGTAATTATTTCATAAACATGAAGCAGTGTTATAGATTAAACTACTTAACAGTAAATATAGCAGTTAAAATCACCTCCACCAGCTTCAACAGTACAGTACTACTTACACAGTACTGCA
>NW_019458594.1:0-589 GCF_002814215.2 Seriola lalandi dorsalis | reverse complement strand
TGTCCAAATATAGCATAAACTTAAACCTCATTTCCAGAAAATCAGCAAAAGGAAATTGAAATTAGGTTCCATCCGTTGCTGTTATGCAAATATTAGAGGTTTGAAATATCAATATGGTCAGTTGGTGGTGCTACTCCAGTATGTGCCATTACAGAATAAGTGGACGCAACAAGACAACGTAAATATAAAAGCTCCATTCAGACCTCAAATGAATAAAAACATGGGAAAAAATATGACATTTATGTTTGGTTCATGTATCAGTTTTAGGAAGGCTGCAGTGTTCTCAATGCTCCACACAGATATGATGTTGTCGATGCCACAGTTTAACTCACAAGCCTCTTGGACATCAGGATTTGTCATTGTTTTTATTGATAAGCCAACTTTTCCACCTCAGCCAAGCATGAAAACATTTTAGATTATTTGAATTTCCAGAGTTTCCTCTCAGGTGTTTTCATCCACAAACGGAAAAGGCTGATGGAAAAGCACTTACTTTTTCATTTCAAATATAATGTGTTGAAGTACAAAGCCAACACAAGCAAAGAATGTTTCCCTGCCCTCATACTTTGTTTTTCTCACTATAGTATGATTA
>NW_019458593.1:0-569 GCF_002814215.2 Seriola lalandi dorsalis | reverse complement strand
TACTATGTCGTTTTTATGACTTTTTATGCCTTACTATACCATGTCGTTTTTATGACTTCTTATGCCTTACTATACTATGACTTTTCATGCCTTACTATATTATGACTTTTTATGCCTTACTATAATACAACGTTTTTATGAATTTTTATGCCTTACTATAATATGACTTTTCATGCCTTACTATACTATGATGTTTTTATGACTTTTTATACCTTACTATACTATGACTTTTTATGCCTTACTATAGTCTGACGTTTTTATGACTTTTTATAACTTACTATACTATGACTTTTTATGCCTTACTATACTATGACTTCTTATGCCTTACTATAATACGACGTTTTTATGAATTTTTATGCCTTACTAAAATATGACTTTTCATGCCTTACTATACTATGACGTTTTTATGACTTTTCATGCCTTACTATACTATGACGTTTTTATGACTTTTTATGCCTTACTATAATATGACTTTTTATGCCTTACTATACTATGACATTTTTATGAATTTTTATGCCTTACTATACTATGTCGTTTTTATGAATTTTTATGCCATACTATACTATGAC
>NW_019458592.1:0-478 GCF_002814215.2 Seriola lalandi dorsalis | reverse complement strand
GTGAGTGAGACATGCAGCTCATCAAAGATGCTGTGACTCCCTGCTGGATCAGGTACAGAGACACTGACAACTCATTAACAATAGAGATTAAAATATATACAGGAATTTACCAAGAAGGAAGAGTCAAACAAAAGAAGCTGTCATGATGCATTATGGGAAATACAGCATCCAGTGTTTCTGGAGTTTGGGAATAAAACAACTGGTAGTTTGTGCCGCTGCTGAACGTTTCATAAAAGTCTAGTCAAGCATTTACGCCCTCACTCGACACTCCATCGTCACGACATGGAAATCCATAATAACAAACACAGGAAAGCGATGTGGAAACAACCGGGACTAAAAGTTTGAGACGCTGTCGTCACACAAACGCCAGAAGAATAAGGAAACTGTCTCTGCCGGTGGTTCCCGACCTGTTGGCTGTGAAGCTGTCACAAGACGCAGACGAATCATTTGCAAAACAACAAAAACAAAAAATGTAATT
>NW_019458591.1:0-513 GCF_002814215.2 Seriola lalandi dorsalis | reverse complement strand
GTCCCGTTCTCGTGGACACGATATCTCAGTAACACCTTGATGGAATTTCTTCAAACTTGGCAAAAAACGTTCACTGGGAAACAAGAATGAGCTGATTAGATTTTGCTGGACAAAGGCCAAAGGTCAAGGTTTTGGTGACCTCACAAAATGCCTGTTTTGGCCTTGTGAACAAGATATCTCGAGAACTCCTCATGGTCAAAGTGAACTGGGATGTAACCTGAAAGTCTGAGTGGAGGAGGCAGACAGCCATGAGTGAATGAATGAATGAATGAATGAATGAAGTGCTATATTTCCAAACTGGTGGTAAAAACACTTGAACATATGGTTAAGATAATAGGGGAAGGATGGTGGTTTTGATTAAATGTAAATGAACACATTGTGTCTGAGGTCGCTATGAACATGTAATCAAGCTCATCCTTTAAAACGTGTTTATTTTGACTGATGAAATACTTGAAAATATACAGATACAGTAGATTATTTTAACCAGGAACATTCTGACCACAAACTTATCAT
>NW_019458590.1:0-612 GCF_002814215.2 Seriola lalandi dorsalis | reverse complement strand
AAATTATTTGTATATTACGTCTTTGCTAAGGATTATCAAGATTATTTTAGTTTATTTATCCGAGCCTGTGTTTGCAGTTTACTGTTGCTTTGAATTTAGTCCACAATCAACTAAGAAGGATAGCTAATGCATATTGTTGTTGTATATGTCATTAGGACATGCTTACAGTGACATTTCCATAGGGTCTGAGTGTGTGCAGTATAGGCTTAGAGAGATTTGTTAAGCCTTATAACGTCACTGGTTTAAAGTAGCATTGATTACAAAGAATATACACTACATTGTAACAGAGAAATAATTTTGTTGAGGTTACTGACTGTTAGATTTAGGGTTTTGTTTGTTTTCCTTAATGATGCATCGATATATTGACTTGCACTTATACTACATATATATACTACACTTATATTTTCAACAGAAATTAAAGATAAAGGTTTAAAAAATGTACATCACCATTCCCATATACAGTATAACCCTTTTGGAACTCCATTCATGCAGTTGAAAGTAGAGGACAAAATGTGCTATACCCATGGCATTTATCTTCACTGGTGGCATCTAGAGGAAGTGAAAATGGAGCGACAGGCCAGAAAAGGTTGAAAGTAATTTCATGTTGTGTGA
>NW_019458589.1:0-571 GCF_002814215.2 Seriola lalandi dorsalis | reverse complement strand
AAAAAATGTCCATGGAATTAACAGTGAATCACTGTAAAATCGTGACATAAAAAAACTGTAACTACAAAAACAATGAAGCCATGTGTAATTTACATTAATATGTTGTAAAACTCTGAACCAAATACAATTGTTAATTTGACAGTAAGTGTGCTGCCTTTAAAAAAAAGTTATGAGTGAGCACTCCGTTTTTTAGTTTTCCGAAACGGCATCAGAGTGAGCGCTCTGTCTTCCAGTTTTTGGAGGGGCTTTTGTGTTCGGCTCTTTGCAGTTTTTGCCCTGCTTTTCTTTGAGTGTGCACGGGTTGGCCGGAGACCCTGTTCGTGTTGTGCTGGAGTTTTTTCATTGTTTCTGCCTTGGAGAGCATTTATCTGTAAGTACCATATGCGTGAATTAATAGTAATGTGTTTTGTATAATCCTAATTTATGTTCTTATTTCTGCTATGTTTTTCAGTTTTACAATTAATAAACAAAGAAGACACAAGAAAAGTCAAGCCTTGTGGTTTTTCAACGTTTAATTGTTAACTGGCTGTCTAGTTGCGCAGAAGTACGCGCTTCAAGGGCAGTACAGTAA
>NW_019458588.1:0-523 GCF_002814215.2 Seriola lalandi dorsalis | reverse complement strand
GCGTGCGTGCGTGCGTGCGTGCCTGCGTGCGTGCATGCGTGTGTGGGTGTGTCTACCTCTCTTTAAAAAGCTTTTTTAAAACCCATTTCTACAGGCTGGTTGTATTTGTTGTTTTAATGAGACTTATTCCTGTTATTTATCTTTTAATTTTCAATATACTGATTTTTTATAATTTTATGCATTTTTATGGTTGAAAAGTATTATATAAATAAAGTTTATTATAATAATAAATATTATTATTATTATTATTATTATTATTATTATGCTAGGTTCATCAGGGGACAGTGAAGACTGTGCTATTGGCTCTCAAGGACTCCGGGTCCCCACTCAGAAGTCCTACTCCTCCAGTGAAACACTGAAGGCCTTTGACCAGCACCAAGACCAGACCAGGTTAGAACTAGGATTACATACATTTTAATGTTCCATTTTGTCTAACCCAATGGATAATATTAAACTTGTGTTATAGATATGTAATGCACCACAACATGTCATCAAACGATCGTCATGATTTAAGCTGGAGCAG
>NW_019458587.1:0-656 GCF_002814215.2 Seriola lalandi dorsalis | reverse complement strand
TTTGACACTTCACTCCAGTTAACCCACGGATAATATTACCTATTGTTTATAACACGGCCCTGGAGAGTTCTCAGTTTTGATTGCTTGGAAGGTGTGCGTTATTTTCAGACAAATCCTCATTACTGTCCAAATTAATCTGCGTCCTCCTGGGAGGCTGCTCTTTTTAGCTGTTATTAGACTACAGCTTCACCACCACCCACACTCCCCCTTGTTAGATGAAATTTATTTTGTTTTTGGTTTTTTTTTTATCCCCCAAATTTCATAAAAGACAAGATGAAAAGTTTTCTTTTCTTAGGTCTCGTAGAAAGTACATTTATATGCAGCGGCGGCCAGATCCTGTTTTCTGTGAAACATAATGGGGATATGTTAGTGAATTCACCAATTTGGAAGTTTGCAAATATATTGATACTGAATATATCAGTAAAATATATTTGTTTTGCACAAAAGTGTCAGATTTCATTGCAAAACAAAATCCATCTGTTGTTAATACAGCATTAGAGCATTTTTTATGCTTGTGTTTAGGCTCTCCAAACATAAACCAGGATCTTTCTGTTTCTTTAAACAAAGTGCTGTTGTTTTATATTTATTAAAAAAAAAAGACTATAAAAAACAACAACAAATAAACAAAGAAAAAGACACATCGCACACACATCGCA
>NW_019458586.1:0-554 GCF_002814215.2 Seriola lalandi dorsalis | reverse complement strand
TGTTTCCATCAATTCTCAAACCAGAGAAATCTGTGATTTTAATCATGGTAACATTTCATTGGTCAATGACATCATATCCTCTATGATCATGTGTCAGTGTGTTTGTCTGACAGAAGCTCAACATTGACTTTTATCTAGTTTTAAGCCACATACACTTTTGACACCTTGGTGGTTTTCAGTTCTATATCTGAACCAGATGAAGGATTTTAGTCGTTGGACGTCTGGATCTGAAGTTATCAGAGAAACAAGCTGATGAAATGTTAGACAGCTCAGCTCCCAGCTGCTGGAGACGTCCTGTCCTGTGTCACTGAAGAGCTTCAGTGAATATATGAGCTTTAAAGTAAACTGCTTTCTGGGTGTTTCTACTGGTTTCAATCCCCTGGTGTGTTTGTTATGGAGAGGAGGACACCTCTGTGGATAATTCAGCTGCTGGTAAAAACCTGCTGAACATCTGCTTCATAAGTTATCAGAGAAACAATCAGAACAAAGGTTAGCATCAATCTCAGCTCCAACTCTTCCCTGAGTCTCTGTCCTCTGTACAGCGTCGCTCAAAC
>NW_019458585.1:0-623 GCF_002814215.2 Seriola lalandi dorsalis | reverse complement strand
AAAAAAAAAAAAAAGATTTATCTTGGGTGAGAAACGATAAACTCAAATTCATAGCTGTATCTTCTTGAATTGTTTTGACTCCACATTTCAAAAGCAGACAAAACACTGGCCCTGCCATCAGTTTAAAGAAAAAAATCACCTGCTGCTTGTTGTACTGTAAAGCCAATTAAACACTTCATCAAGAAATAAAATCTGCTCAGATAAATCAAGACAAAAAAATATTGTTGTATTATATCTGAACATACCACTACTCAGTTTAAAAGGGCTCTTCTGTTTTTCAGGAGTATTTTTCAGAGTTGCACATGGCTGCAGGAGAGAATGAAGATGGAGAGCAGAATGAGATGGACTACAAAGTATGATTTTTTTTGAGTCTTGTAATTGTATTTATGAACAGGATTAGTAAATCTGTAGTGGTTTCATTATTCTCTTTTGTCACCAGAAGAAACCTCTGAAGACCAAAGTGAAACGGCTGCTTAGAAGAGCATCCACTAATTCCTCTGTGCCAGAGGGAAAGCACACGAATGAATCAAAGGTAAGTTATCTCAAGTACAAGTATGTGGCTTCATGGAAGGACATATAGGTTCTCCTAAAAGTCTTGATAAATAGTTTCATCGACGTAAACT
>NW_019458584.1:0-475 GCF_002814215.2 Seriola lalandi dorsalis | reverse complement strand
TCCAGAGCCCAGGTCAATCCAGAGCCCAGGTCCACGTCCAGAGCCCAGGTCCACATCCAGAGCCCAGGTCCACGTCCAGAGCCCAGGTCCACATCCAGAGCCCAGGTCAATCCAGAGCCCAGGTCCAGCCTGAAGTAACAAGTTAGCTAACTAATGCTAGCTAGCTGATAGCCCTCCCTTTCATCTCCAGTGTTAGCTTGTCATTTCACGACCAATATAAAACGTCATATATGAGCTAATGTTAGAAACACTGGAGCTCAGTCCTGAGCAGTGAGACAGTGGAGGATTAGTTGTTGAAGAGAAACGTCTGACATCATTATAGAAGTTATTATTTCATGTTAATGGTCTCTGTGTGTCTGTGGTGGTTTAGTTAGTCTGTCCTTTTTGATATTAGCTTCTATAACAGACTCCATCTTTGTTTTCACTCAGGAGTTTTACCTGTTGGCAGATTGAACAGTATTAACATCCATGTGTG
>NW_019458583.1:0-485 GCF_002814215.2 Seriola lalandi dorsalis | reverse complement strand
TGATAATTTGAACTTTTATTAGCAGCAAATACGACCGCATTACAATAGTTAATTTAGCTAAACATTAACAACATTACGTAAACTGTGTTGACAGCAAGACGATGGCACTGGTTCAAATTAACAAGAAAAACAAACATCTGCAAGTACCATTGTTAGCACTAGCTAACGGCCAGTACATTGCTAAAGAAATTCTGGTCTGCCGATTTGCAGCTACAAGTTTATGTAGCTTTTTTGTCATTTAAAAGATTAAAACTTACCTCCTTCTCCACAGGCTGGTGAGAGTCGATGAAAACATGCTTCACCTCTTCCCTCTCTGTGGGGTTTCCCTCCAAAAGTGACTTAGATGTTTCCCGTCATTTCACGAAAGTTTTTAGATTTTGACGTTGAATGTGTCACCGTAGAAACGTGCTTTATGTAAAATACATGGGTTCCACGCCCCCTTGTTATTCCTCAGTTGGCATATTCAGATAATATTGATTAAGTGT
>NW_019458582.1:0-595 GCF_002814215.2 Seriola lalandi dorsalis | reverse complement strand
CAACTGAAGGGAAGCAGAGGAGCGCTTCCAATACACTGAGACCCAACTCCATTACAGCAAATCAACTACTTTGATTACATGTATAATTATTACTAAAGGAGGCAGAGGAATAACTAAACATAAGACAGGAGAGAGGGAGGGAGAGAGAGAAGTCATTGGTAACTGCTAAAGAAACTAGCAGATCTGAATAACATGTAAACAACAGAAACACCAGCAACCGGAAAGGAGGCAGCAACAACACGGACTGCAGTAACACAGCAAAATGTCAGCGACTGAAAATGAGGCTTTGTACTAGAAAGAGGTGGACATAAAGACGTGCCTCTAATAAGGTCGATACAGCTGAAACCACAGCTCAGTCTTTGTCTTTAGTTTATGTTTGGTGATTTTGACAGACAACATTGCGCAAATAAAATCAGGATTAGACCATAGGTGGTCCAGACATTTACTAGGTTTTGACCTAGTCTTGTTTAATTTTATTTTGTATGTTTTGCCAATATTCTGATCATTTTGGACAGTCCCAGGAGATTATGTTCCTACCAGGCCACAGCCCCTCCAGCACTGGTGCAAGGTGCCACCTGATTTTGATATGACAAGA
>NW_019458581.1:0-553 GCF_002814215.2 Seriola lalandi dorsalis | reverse complement strand
TCCACAAACCTCCCTCCAGTTTTCAAAAGCCATGGATTGATTGAGATGCTGCGTGGCCCGGGGCTACCATCTGCTCTTTGACCCCTCTGTTTATGGTGATTTTATAATGATAACAAAAACTTTATTCAAGAAAAGTAGAAAAGACAGGTAGGGGCAGGCTGGAGACCCTCTCCACTTGTCTTCCCCATCTGTGTCTCCTCTCATGTGCTGCCATCTGTCTGCCATTAAAGTGCCAATAAAGGTATAAAATGAGATCACTGTCACCTCAGTCAAGGAGGTCATGTTTTCACCTGTCTCTGCTTGTTTGTTTGAAAAAAAAAAAAAAAAGTACTGGACTGATTTGCATTGAACTTGGAGGGAGGGGGCATGGGCCAGGGAAGAACCCATTAGATCTTGGGGCAGATCCAGATCATTTATTATGAATTTGATTTTTTTTTCCTGTAAAGTCTGGTCTATGTTGTTTGACATTGGCCTTGGTGCAGGTCTGCTCCCTCTGAGTGCCTTCAGTTGTCAGTTTTTTGGACGGCCAGTATGGCTGAATCATGGTGGAAAT
>NW_019458580.1:0-566 GCF_002814215.2 Seriola lalandi dorsalis | reverse complement strand
AGGCACAGCTCATTGCATTTAAAGCTACAGACACAGAAACAGCCTGTTCTGAACAGGGCTGAAAAAGAGGGGTTTACAGGCATGCTGAAATATAGGATCGGAGTGGATTTTTTAGCAAAAAGCTTCAAATACATGCTTTGGGGACCTCTGAGACTTATTCAAACTTGTTGAAAAGGAGCATAATATGTCCCCTTTAAGGGCTGAAACAGGTAAAACAGAAACAGAGAGAGTGCAAATAAGACTTCAATCTACAAGCAATTATAGCTCTAGAGGACGTCGCACCGCCACTGACAACCACTCATTTACACACTCGTGCACTGAAGACCATCGCTGTCAAATTACAGGCTCAGAGACAGCAGCATTAAATGCATGAAGATGCTTCTGGTGTGAGGCCAGAACAGCCGTGTCAAACAGTCAATGGTACAATGGAGCAAGCTGGAAAAAGGAGGAAAAAGTCTGTAGCTGCTGCTTGTGTGCGACACACATGGCTTTTAATATGAAGCTCCAGCAGTTTCGTAGCTTCTAGTCATCAATTAAAATTTAATCTACAGTTGCAACCCCTCAGT
>NW_019458579.1:0-554 GCF_002814215.2 Seriola lalandi dorsalis | reverse complement strand
TTAGATAGATAAATATTAAATTAGTCCAGTTTATGAACCACTACCTTTGGCTGAGGTGTACTACAGCCTGATGACAGTGGGGACAAAGGATCACTCTGTTCTGCAGCGCAGTGAGGTGAAATGTTGACTGCAGCTGTAGTTGCTTGTCTGGTCTGCCAGAATGTTGTGGAGAGGGTGGTTGGCATAGTCCAAGATGGCCAATACCAATCACCCTCAATTTGAATTTGACTAGCTAATGCTAACTGTTACTGTCTCGTCATTACTGGGAGCTCTTTTGGTAAATGAGCGCTATTGTGAATTGTGTAATGTAGTTATCTGTCATGCCTCCTTAGATATACTTTTACAGTCTATAAAAATGTTTGTTGGCTGAGGACTGCTACAGGTGTTCAATGTCAGTACTAGTCAGATATTTTAATAGATGCTGACAAAGTAAATCATTTTTCTCCATGTTTTGAGCAGAGATGCTCATCATGACATCTTCCTTTATGTAGTAAATGTATTTTGTGTATTACAATGAAAGCTGTAAATCAGCATAAACATGTCTGACAGCAACA
>NW_019458578.1:0-589 GCF_002814215.2 Seriola lalandi dorsalis | reverse complement strand
CATCAGAGCGCTGCAGCTGATGTGAGGAGGCAGAGCGCGGTGGATAGGAGCTTCCTGCTGGAAAATACCCTTCAAAAAATAAGCTACTGGAAATAAATACTATTCACTTCAGCATCCAGGAAGTGCTTTTATCCTGCTAGAGAATACAATTAGCTTTTAGGTGGTAGAATAGAGTGTTCAGCTCAGCTTAATGCAGGAACATACGATTAACCTCAGTTTTGTAAACACTAGCTTTTAGAAAAAAAAAAAAATTTTTAAATCTCAGCCTATATTTTGTTTTGTACTTCTATATTTTAAGTATAGCTTATAACTGTATCTTAATCTTGAATGACAGACCACTGCTATTGGAATTAAATAAAATCGATCCGTCATTGTGACAAGCAGAAGCATGAAATAATAGTAGCCTATAATATGGAGCTGAATTTAACATTTCATTTGATTATTCCACAGTTTCATGGTTATATTATATACACTGAACAAAAGTACAATTTCTCAATTTTTAATATGCTGAAAGACTTTTTCTCAGCCCACAAAAGACTTATTTCTCTCAAATTTTGTTCACAAAAGTTGTTTCCAAATTCTCAGAAAT
>NW_019458577.1:0-595 GCF_002814215.2 Seriola lalandi dorsalis | reverse complement strand
CTGTGTTTCTGCAGAGCCGGCCAGTCCCAGTCTGGACTCCGAGGCCACGATGGAGGTGGACAACTGTGACATCAACAGCGACGGAGGCCACAGCATGGACGAGCAGGACGAGCCGTCCACCCCCGAGGACAAGCTGTTCTTCATCGAGGGTCCCTGCGTGGACGGCGAGAAAGACGACGAGACGCTCAGAGCCATCAGGTGACGCCGCCTCACAACCAAACACCCTCTCAAATTAATTTTAACATTAATAATCAGAAGGTTCAATATCTAATCAATCAACAGACAAGAAGCTTTTGTTTTACCCAATTAACTCAGAACGATGTGTGTTTGTTTGTTTGTTTGTTTGTTTGTTTGTTTGTTTGTGTGTTTGTTTGTTGTCACGCAGCCCGTCCACCAGCAGTAACATCCCTCTGATGCGTGTGGTTCAGTCCATCAAACACACCAAGAGGAAAAGCTCCACAGTGGTGAAGGAGGGCTGGATGGTGCACTACACCAGCCGGGACAATCTGGTGAGAGGAGACACAACAACAAAACACACTGGACAACACCTAATAAATAAATACATTATAATAATGATATACTGAACATCTTTAAA
>NW_019458576.1:0-666 GCF_002814215.2 Seriola lalandi dorsalis | reverse complement strand
GACTGCTGTTCGTCAAAGTTGAACCTCCAGATTTTTCAAATTGTCCGTCTCACTCATCAATATATTGTTTTTCATTCTGTTCAACTGAGACACAATTCACATGTCTGGAAGAAGATTTTGGACTTAGAGCAGCGAGCGACTTGTTTCAGCAGCAGTCAGCTCCTCTCCCTCGCTGCAGCAGGGCGACAGTATTTACCCATCAGCTAATGGCTCAGAGGTCAAGGGTGACACACTCTCATGTCTCCGCTGTGCCCTTTCTCTCCGACCTCATCTCGTGGTCGTTCGGGTAATGCTAGACGATCCCACTGGCATTAACTATACACACAAATGTGCCTGTCTCTCCACACACACACACACGCACATTCTCTCACAGAATCAAATTACATACAGACACACAAGTGGCGGACACACATTCTGTTGTACGCCTGCCCACCTCACGCCATATGAAACATTCATACATGCGCCTTCATATACACCCACGCATGCACACACACAGTGAATGCGTCCCTCCTCATATATGCATGATAGGGAGATAAAGCTGAAAGGTCAATTCCATTAGACGATCACATTTTAATGTCACAGTGCCTGGAAAGAGCAACTGCGACCTCCCCGTCTCTGCATCACATCACAGTGTAATCACACCGCAGCAGCAGCAGCAGCAGCAGC
>NW_019458575.1:0-632 GCF_002814215.2 Seriola lalandi dorsalis | reverse complement strand
CAAAAAAATGAACTATTAATAATAAAATAATTTCATTTCATTTAAAAGCATGTGATTAATTGACAGTATTAACCATATTTAAGTCTTGTATATATTTATGTTTTCACTTAACCTTTGGTATTACAATTCGGATTTTATCTGTTAGTGATTAATTACAGTGGAAAGTCATGATTCTATTTATTCTCCAAATGGTGTTTTCACTATTTAATTCCTCTCAAGTCTATTGACATGTGTAGCTCTCTCTCTCTCACTCACTCACTCACTCACTCACTCGCTCGCTCGCTCGCTCGCTCACTCACTCAGTGTTTTTCTGTAAATGTAATTCTTGCACTAAATGTTTGGTCCATATCCTCACCAGCTCACTTCTGTGATGAATAGCTGCTGCTCAGATACAGTTCTGACACTGACAGGATTGTTTCCGGTCGCTGGATAATCTCTTCTGACTGAGGAAACAAATGAAGAAGAAGCATGGGGAAAAAAACTCTTTTATAAACCATGCTGACAGAAGAGATTAACAATAAAGACTTAAAAGCTGAGGGAACTGGCAAGACAACATTTCTTCTGCCTACCTGTTCCTCCCTCTCCCCTCCCCTGTGTAAAAGTGTTGGGGAGTAAAGGAGTGGTGTGTGTTG
>NW_019458574.1:0-611 GCF_002814215.2 Seriola lalandi dorsalis | reverse complement strand
GGGTTCACGCCGTCGGCATGACGACGTTGCGACCCGTGAGTACTCAGTGGTCATTACTCCATTATTGGTTCTCTGTGCTCATTGGTCAGACAACACTCGTCTTCAAGCATCATTTCACTGATCTCAACTCACACACCGGTAAAGTTCGCCACAAAAGCCCAGTGCGGCGTAGTTCGCTGTTTATCCAGGATGTTTATTTGTATATATTAGTACATTTGTGCATCACCTGCATTCAGGCCAAACAGCTACAAACATCGTGGGAGGGAAATTATTGAATATGTGTGGTGTTAGAATACTAATAAACACACAGTTTTGACATCCCGCTGTTTCAGCTATTTTTTCCTCTTGATGTAAATTCAACAGAGGCTTCGTGTGCAGAGTGATGCTCTGCTAAATCCTGCAGGAGAGTGAATTCTGATCCCAGTGCAGGTTTGTGTCTAAATGGAGGAAATATGTGTTTTTATTGAAAACTTTTAGATCAGTTAGGGAGAAGAAAAATAATGTTTTTTTGATGATATAAACTTCTGCAGGTTTGTTTCCAGACAAATTAAAAAATGATCTTTGCTTTCTAACTACGCAAAAACACAGTGCAAAGAAACACCCACCACACC
>NW_019458573.1:0-605 GCF_002814215.2 Seriola lalandi dorsalis | reverse complement strand
CCTCGTCAGCAGTGGAGTAAATTGGCTCAAGATATTTGAGTAATACAAAGTCTGCTCTAAACCAAATGCTCCATATGTTACGACTATGGAAGAATAAAAATCTATCTTTTAGTTGCATGTGTTCTCATGTTCTCACTGATTGTTTTTCTTTGTCTCTCACAGCGGCCTTCACAGCCGTGGACATTTGCCAGCTTCCCAAAGAGGAAGGTACTTGTGCCAAGTTTGTCCTCAAGTGGCACTACGATGCCCCCAGCAAGACCTGTACACGTTTCTGGTACGGAGGCTGCGGTGGAAACCAGAACCGCTTCAACACACATGATCAGTGTGTGAAGGCTTGTGGAAAACCAGGTACATGCCATGTTCATAGTAGTATCAGTGACCATGTATTAGCAATGCACAGGGCACTGTCAAATGAAGAAAAACCAGCATGCTACAGCACGGCTTTTCCTCTGTCAACAGTACGTGTCATCAAGTTTTGAGAAATAATTTTTAATTGACAAACACCATTAGCAGTAACAAGCTGTATCCAAATAAAAAAAAAAACCTTTAATGTGCTGTTCGTCTGACGTCTGTCAGGTGTGTACAGTTCCATCATATATACAGAG
>NW_019458572.1:0-559 GCF_002814215.2 Seriola lalandi dorsalis | reverse complement strand
GTAGTCTGTGATCAGATGGACAAGGTTGTGATCTGAGCGTCCCAGCGGGGGGAGGGGGGATGAGGTGTATGCAATCCTGATATTAGCATACAACAAGTCCAAAGTTTTATTGTCCCTGGTGTGACAATCCACATACTGGGTGAAGGTAGGAAGAGCAGAGGACAGGGACGTGTGGTTGAAGTCCCCAGAGATCAGGAGGAGGGAATGGGGGTGCTGGTTTAGGATTTGAGAGACAACACTATGGATCTGGTCTGTGGCTGCAGCGGCGACGGCCGAGGGGGGGGTGTACACAGGCACCGCAATGACATGTGAAAACTCTCTCGGGAGATAGTGCGGCCGCATGCTAACCGCTAACAGCTCCAAGTCTCTGGTGCAGAGTTGTTCCTTGACACTGATGTGTCCAGGGTGGCACCATCTCTCATTAACGAACACAGCAACCCCTCCTCCCTTCTTCTTACCACACTCCGTGGTTTTCCTGTCCGCCCATACCAGTTGAAATCCGTCCAGTGTGACATGTGAGTCGGGAGAAAGTTCACTCAGCCACGTCTCCGTGAAGCAC
>NW_019458571.1:0-501 GCF_002814215.2 Seriola lalandi dorsalis | reverse complement strand
GTGGTTGTTTTTGTCTCTTCCCGGTTGTTTTTGTCTCTTCCCGGTTGTTTTTGTCTCTTTGTGGTTGTTTTTGTCTCTTCCCGGTTGTTTTTGTCTCTTCCCAGTTGTTTTTGTTTCTTTGTGGTTGTTTTTGTCTCTTTGTGGTTGTTTTTGTCTCTTTGTGGTTGTTTTTCTCTCTTCCCGGTTGTTTTTGTCTCTTTGTAGTTGTTTTGTCTCTTCCCGGTTGTTTTTGTCTCTTTGTGGTTGTTTTTGTCTCTTCCCGGTTGTTTTTGTCTCTTCCCAGTTGTTTTTGTTTCTTTGTGGTTGTTTTTGTTTCTTTGTGGTTGTTTTTGTCTCTTTGTAGTTGTTTTTGTCTCTTTGTGGTTGTTTTTGTTTCTTTGTGGTTGTTTTTGTTTCTTTGTAGTTGTTTTTGTCTCTTTGTAGTTGTTTCTGTCTCTTTGTAGTTGTTTCTGTCTCTTTGTAGTTGTTTTTGTCTGTTCTCGGTTGTTTTTGTCTCTTTGT
>NW_019458570.1:0-595 GCF_002814215.2 Seriola lalandi dorsalis | reverse complement strand
AATGCCAAAAAACATCATGGTATATTAAGGCATAAAAGGTAATATGAACGTCATAGTATGGTCAGGCATGAGACGAAATAATATAAATAGACATACAGGTGCCAAAAATTGTCAAAGTATACTATGGCAGAAAAATGCCAAAAAATTTCATAGTATACTATGGCATGAAATGTCAAAAAAACGTCAGGGTATATTAAGGCATAAAAGGTAATATGAACATCATAGCATAGCATTGCATTACACAAAATACTATAATTAGGCATAAAAATGCCAAAAAACGTCATAGTATACGATGGCATAAAATGTCAAAGTATATTAAGGCAGGATTTGAACCTACAATCTTTGTAGTGTGAAGAAACTGCTTTAACCACTTCACTATGGCATTATCTCTTCAATTCATTGTGTTCTAAGCTGTAAAACCATCATATTATCGTAAGGCATAAAAAATGTCATCGTATATTAAGGCATAAAAGTTCATAAAAACCTCATAGTATGGTCAGGCATGAGACGAAGTTATATAATTAGGCATAAAAGTGCCAAAAAACGTCAAAGTATACTATGGCAGAAAAATGCAAAAAAACGTCATCGTATACTA
>NW_019458569.1:0-514 GCF_002814215.2 Seriola lalandi dorsalis | reverse complement strand
GGGGGGGGTAACAGGAAAATCTGGTCTGAATTTGAGAAACACTGATGAGCTGCTGTGGGTCAAAAATACTGGTAGTGTAAATATTTTTCCTCCCATTTCCAAATCCATGCCATTGCTAAAAAAAGGAGCTCAGGGTAAATTCACCTGGGCCCTCTAAACACACAGCTGGCCCTACAGTCTGGCCCCTGTGGTTAAATGGGCAGGAACCGCAACTATTCGTCTTCTCCTTGTCTTGCTCTTGACTGATGTGCTGCTTCTGATCTGAGGTTCAAGTCGTCCTGAAGCTCTTGAGGCCCAGATAAAGCTTGATAGAGCTTATTATCTCTGCCTCTACTGTTTCATGCAGCTAAAGTTTACTGAGATGACTAAATGGGAAGCACACAAATATCCACACACCGGGGTAGAAATGAATGGATCCTAGGGGCAAAACTGTGATTTAATGTTCATAAAATGCCTGTGAAATTTAAAATGAGGAGCGACTAGGGCTCCAATTGTTAGAGCCTTTCTGTGTTTC
>NW_019458568.1:0-642 GCF_002814215.2 Seriola lalandi dorsalis | reverse complement strand
TTTTACTATTACAGATTATTTTTTGTAATAGTGTTTGTAATAATATTTTTGTATTTGTAATGTACTTTTCATACAAACAATGTAACACAAAGTGCTTTACAGAATAAAACCAATATTTATTATTTTCATTAAATGTTCCTTCATCACCATGAACACACACACACACACACACACTTTCCTGCTGTCCAAAATACTATAGTACCATATGTGGATCAGTCCGCCGCTGAAAATAGTCCCCATCAGCTGTTTTAGCTGATCACTGCACTGAGTAACACACTGTTGGTTTTTAATGGCGTTTGTTGACAATAACAACTAGTACAACAACAGGAAGTCGTTGTGGTGTTGTTTTACGGGTCTGGTGCAGTCTTCATGAGATGTTTGTGTTGAAGTGTCACGATCCACCACACAATCAGAGGGCGGCAGGAGGAGGAGCTGAAGCTCATCAGTGTTTTTACATGTCTAATTACAGATTGCCATGACGACCGGGAAACAAACAGCTGATCTTTTTACATAAAGATTGTTAATAGAGGAATTCAGGGAGATGTTTGGATGTGTGCCTCTGCTGTGCAGCCTGAGGTCGTGTTGTGTTGATGTGCTGCTGCTGTAACAGGAACACAGAGCGCTGCACACGAGGCCGGGCTT
>NW_019458567.1:0-572 GCF_002814215.2 Seriola lalandi dorsalis | reverse complement strand
GTCACAGTGTCTGAGGTCAGAGTGGGGGGGCTCTAACAGTGAACACCTGGTCGCCCTCAGTCACAAGCCTTGACCCTGGGGGGGCCAGTAAACCTCCCTCAGCTGATCCCAGGTCTCTGTTGGAAACATCAACAAATCAGATGTAATGGGAGGCGGAGCCATTTAAAACCTTAAAAGTCAGAAATAATCTGAAATCTAACGGCGCCAATGAGGAGAGGCGAGCAGAGTCAGGTGACTGTACCTGTGAGTTCAGGTGGAGGGAGGGCACGCACGCGCACACACACACACACGCACACACACACACACACACATTCTCACTATAGAAACTGATGCTTGTGAGGAGCTACAGTGTCTCTGAGGTGATTCACATCATCATCATCATCATCCTCAGTGTCCTGTGAGCTGTGTGAGTGTACTGAGAGCAGAAGATGTCTCTGATGACTGTGTCCGTCTCCTTGGTTACAGTTGGTGACCTGAACATCAGCTGACTGAAGATTCACAGTCAGAAGCAGAAGCTCAGAGTTCAGCCTGTTCACCTGGACCACACACCTGCAGATCTGAAGATGGACTCA
>NW_019458566.1:0-620 GCF_002814215.2 Seriola lalandi dorsalis | reverse complement strand
AGATAGACAGATACAGAAACAGAAAGGCAGATTTATTCACACAGTGCATTCCTCTTCCTCTACTGAGCAGGAAGAGCATATTCCCACCTCAAAGAAACGCATTTACCTGCAGAGAAGTAAGGTTGATGAAAGGAGATTCGTAAGATCTAAAATGGAGGCGGTTGTTGTACAGAACAAATGTCCTCAAATTTACAAGTCCAGACAGAATAGATGGTGTCAGCCTCTTGATGCGGTTTCCACTTAAGTCCAGGTATCTAATGGATAAAAAGATGTGTTAGATAAATGGGCAGACAGAAAAGATGAATACACAAGCAGAGAATCATGAATACCTCAGACTTGTCAGATCTTGGAAGGAACCTCGATGAAATCAATGATGTTCAAACTGAGGTTGAGCTTGCTTAGCTTCCGCAGCTTACTGAAAGGCTTCTTCGTGATGTATTTCAGCAGGTTGAACTGCAAGTAGAGCTGCTCAAGTTGGGTGAGAGCACTGAATACCTTTGGTGCCAAATCAAGAACTTCATTCTTTATGAGAGAGAGACGAGTCAGCTTCTTCAGAGGGACAAACCAGTTTGGGTTGATGTCACGTATTTTGCTCCTGTCAAAACTCAAAAAGGTGAGAT
>NW_019458565.1:0-553 GCF_002814215.2 Seriola lalandi dorsalis | reverse complement strand
TACGGTTGGACCTAAATGCAGCCAAGACAAGGGAGACAAATGAAAAATGTTTAATAAACAGAAGAACCTACAAAAACTGGTGAACTAACCAAACAGGAAGCAGAAGCACGGGGAAACACAGGGAACTTCAACAGATAACACAGGGGACATGAACAGGAACCAAAAGCACGAGGTAACACAAGGAACAAGAACAGCAAGCTAAAACACAAAGTAACACTGGGGAGTTAAACAGGAAGCTGAAGCACAAGGTAACACAAGGAACTTGGACTGGTAACACAGGGGACATGAACAGACTAACTGACCAAACTAATACATATAACACAAAAGCTGAAAGCATGAATTGCCCATCATGGCAACCCTTGATAATATCATCACAACTGTCATTTTTAGGCATAACTACTTTTCTCTTTTCTCCATCTCTATTAGTAGCTTTTATATAGCTGTTACACTCACACATGCACACACACACACACACACACACACACACACACACACACACACACACACACACACAGTCAATCAACACAAAAGTATTCAATTCTCAATCTCTCAT
>NW_019458564.1:0-605 GCF_002814215.2 Seriola lalandi dorsalis | reverse complement strand
GTGTGTGGGGGGGTGTTCGGGGGATGTGGGTGGGGGGGTTTGTCTCATGACAACAGAGTTTAATATGGAGGCATTAAAAACATTACAGGAAGTCACAGGAGAGACAAAACATTCAATGTCTTACAGAAGAAGAAACACAAGGTCAAACCATGATGATGTAATGACGGACAGCCAATCACTGAGCTGCATGAGGACCTGCACATGTCAGAGCTGTGACCTCTGACTTCTGGTTGTGATGATGTAACGGTGATGTAACGCTGGCGAGGTTTATAAGGACAGTTTGACGTCGTACAGTGGAAACAGGAGGTCAATGAGGACTTGGATCTACAACCTGGACCACTCCTGAAGGTGGACTTGTCTTCTCCTGAGCTTCAGCAGGTGGACAGACACCTGACATGATCCTGGAAGAGACCTGGTTCAGGTCCAGAGGCAGCAGAGACCAGATCCTGATGCTGCTCCACCTGCTTCACCTTCAGCTGTGACTCTGAGCTTCATCTGTTGGAGTCTGGACATTACTTCACTGAATCACCTCACCTACAGACAGTCTGTGTGACCTACGAATATCTGAACTCAGTGACCTTCATCATCTCTTCATCCTCAGTCTC
>NW_019458563.1:0-795 GCF_002814215.2 Seriola lalandi dorsalis | reverse complement strand
GGACTTACTGCAGGTCTGTTGTGTTTGACTGCATTTAATAATATATTGAACTGAGGGTGTGTACTTGTACTACAGTATGTTTAAAACTAATACTACTTATACTATTCTAGCCGATCCTGCACCGCTCCTGAATGATAAATATCCGGGTTAGGTGAGGTCACTTCCTCTTCCTCCACTCACTTTCCTCTCTGGAGCTCTAGTAACAACAGGTCGGTGAGCCAATCAGAAGAGAGGAGGCTCTGAGCCGCCACTCTTCTGATTGGCTGACTGTTTTCTGAGTGATCCAATAAAGATATAGCATTTTTAAGGTAAAAACAATCAAGAGAAACCAAATCCTGCAAGGTTTGGATGGTGGGTCCAGGTGGGTGGGGCTTGGGGCATGGCTGACAGGGCGGTTACTGCTTTGTTGTGACATCACAAAGTCACAGGAAGTCCTGACGGCTGGTTCTAAGGCTCAGTTTCTGAATACAGGCTGTGTGCGTTTCTCTGTGGACTGAGGCTTTGATACTTTCACAGTATTAATATAGAAGCTAGAGCTGATCTATAATCACACTACACATGGACACAGACCTTTACACTGGATGGAGCTTTAAGCCAAACCGTTGTCTTCCTGATCTGTGAATTAACCTTAAAATCTTTAAATAATTTAGCAAATCCCACCTGCTACGTACCAACATATGCATTTACACACACGAGGCTTTTAGTTTAAAACACAGTAAAGTGACTCGGTGCACAAAGGTTTTAATTTTGACTGCGACTCCTTCTGTTACTAAACATATGGGACGACGCAGCTTT
>NW_019458562.1:0-594 GCF_002814215.2 Seriola lalandi dorsalis | reverse complement strand
TGCAAACACTGAACACTTTTCACACATGTTCAAAATGTCATTATCCATATTTTCCTCTGTGGTTTTTATTTTATCTGTGAATTAAATTTCTCTCAGGGCACTGATGATCTTGTCTGTCCAGCAGAGGGCGCTGTCACCTCATCAGTCATTCACTGTCTCTAATCTGCCTCTATGTCAACACAAATGTTGATGTTTTAACGCTTCAAGCTTGATATAAAGATTAAATACATAAACAAACTACCTACACTTTTTAATTCATATCTTGTTTGTTGTTTGTATTGATGATATTGTTTGTCTTTTTTCATAATTATTGTTGCATATTTGTTTCGACTTGTTTGCAAACACTTTATAATAGGAATAATATTTCCAGTATAATTTTGTACCGAGCAAAGTGTTCTCCTTCCTCCAGCAGCTCACAACAGGTGCACTGGTGTAGAAAACAAACCTTTATCAAGTGCACAGCTTCACAGTCTCCACGGTCTCAGTGTAAAGACGGACAGTGAACAGATTTTATTCTGAGATGAGGAGGATGAATGTGTAATATCTGAATCTGACACTGATGACCGATCGCAGAAGACGTCAGTTTAGTCAAGA
>NW_019458561.1:0-440 GCF_002814215.2 Seriola lalandi dorsalis | reverse complement strand
CGGGAATCGAACCCGGGTCAACTGCTTGGAAGGCAGCTATGCTCACCACTATACCACCATCGCTTGGAAAAAATGGAATTTTCATGGAATTTTTCTGGTGAGTCAGGAGTATACGTCAATGGAGGAATTTGGCTGGGAGAGGAGGAGGAGAGTCAAAAATAATGAAGGAGGAGCCGAAGAGAAGAGAAAGTTTAACCCACACTGATGTAGCTCAACAATAGTGTTGAATGTAACAACATGAATGTAACTTTCTCCTTCTCCTTGTCGTACCAGTGGTCTTTCTTGGCCCTGCTTTGGGAAATGGTCTTACAGTAGAGGGACTGAACACTTTAGTTAAGGGCTCAGCAGGAGCAGAGGAGGAAGCTGCAGAGGATGTCTGTGGCAGATTGGAGGCTGCTGTAGCTGCAGAGGACACCTGAGACAGAGTGGAGGCTGCTGTA
>NW_019458560.1:0-650 GCF_002814215.2 Seriola lalandi dorsalis | reverse complement strand
AGCAATGAATCCATGAAACCATCACACCTCTAACAACCAAACACACAGTGCAGAAAGACAAGCCAGGTTTTTTTTTTCTCTAAGAAAACAACTGTCCAGCCATTTTCCCTCCAGCTCAAGTAGAAATAAAACTACTTTATAACTATTTTTGTTCTGCCATGATGTAATAACGGTCATGGCTTGGTTAGGTTTAGGAAAAGATGGTGATTTGGGTTAAAATAAGTACTTCCTCAACATAGGACGATCTTTGTTGTCATGGTTAGAACCATAACAACGTGGTTAATGTTGTTGAACAGTTGTGGATAATAGAAACAACATAAACTGCTACTGTGTCATTTTCATCCATCCACTACAACCTCCTCCTTACGTGGACTTTGTCTCTCTTTATACTACATAACCGCACTTTTCCCTTTGCGCCAGTCAACATTACTACGACCACTAGATGTCGCATAGCAACAAAACTTATAATAACCTGCTGCACAGACAACCTATGGGATTGTTTTTTTTACAGGAGGACAGTCTCTTCTTCCTGTAGAGAGTCCAAAAACTAGAACTGAACATTAATCTTCCAGGGGCAGATGCCCCATATTGTTCCATGCAGTTATAAATGACTAAACTTGAAACGACTGTCTTGGAAGGTGGTACAGGCC
>NW_019458559.1:0-493 GCF_002814215.2 Seriola lalandi dorsalis | reverse complement strand
TAAACCTGTTGGTGATGTCACAGAGGCGACATCCATCTTTGTTTGGACTATGATCATTATGGACGGAGATCGAGACTGAGACACCTTTGTGGGCAGGTCCAGACACTTCATTTTAAGTTTTCACATGGAGGATATTTACAACACAGACTCAGGACATGTGCATATATGATACGAACACACACACTCAGTTTGTGCCTCTCACACACACACACACACACACAAAGAATACAGAGCACATTTCAAATGCCTGCAGGAGGAGGCTGAAGTGCCTATTATGAGCCATTATAGACAATTTGAAGTCATTATGAGCACTCCTCTGTGTAAATGGGTATCATTGTGTGAAATGCTCTGGCATCTTACAGACCTGTCCAACTGTCAGAAATAAGTAGAGAGGAGAGGAGGCGAGTGGCAGAGAGCAGGAGGAGGAGGAGGAGGAGGAGGAGAGGAAGGAGAGACGAGGGGAGGAAAGACAAAGAGAGAAAGAGACGAGGAG
>NW_019458558.1:0-593 GCF_002814215.2 Seriola lalandi dorsalis | reverse complement strand
CAAAATTCAAAAAATACAGACAAAGAAGATTTGCACTGGGTGCCGGTCTGGTGCTCGTCGAGGGTCCGCTAACGCTCGTTTGGGCCTGTAATTTCTTACCAACGTAACATGAGTTGTAGATGTGACATGTTTGTGTCTCGAGCAAACCAGATCACCTCAAACACAGTGTCTGACTGGGTTATGTTCGGACACACAGAACAAACTGTTTACCAAATTCTGATATCTGAGTGTTTCCTAATTATTATTGGTCACTTACCATGTTCTTGTGAAAGCTCTTGTGGCACAAACTCCTGCCAGTAAAGCTTTTAGACTGTTTGGATGTTCAGAGATTAGAGAGAGAGAGAGAGAGAGAGAAAGAGAGCGAGCGAGTGAGTGAAGGAGATGGATGTTAAACAGGAGAGAAAGAGAAGAGACAGGCAGGTGAAGAGGTGAAGCTGCGTAATAAAAGTAAATTCACGAAAGAAGAAAAAGAGAGAGAGACACTGACATGGTAACGGTGAGAGGGAGAGAGAGAGAAAGAGAGAGGATTAACCTTAGAAAACATGTGAGAGTACTTTAGGACAAACACATGAAAGACTGTGTGTGTGTGTGTG
>NW_019458557.1:0-520 GCF_002814215.2 Seriola lalandi dorsalis | reverse complement strand
GAAGTGTTAGCCCCCCAACCAGCCAGCAAACCTCTTGCTTCATCTTGTCAACGGCGTATCTTCACTCCCTCTATGGCCGATGAATTTACTGCTGCCTTCAATGACTCACAGTTCTTTCCCTTGATCAGCCTGTCTCCCCCTCCTCGTCCTGATAATTTTCTTTCCTCCTTCCACTCCACCTGTGCTGGGATTCTGGATGCTATTGCCCCTTTTAGGCAGAAATCTGCCAAGAACGGACCCCTGGCTGAACGCCACCACCTGCACCATCAGGCAACGCTGCAGGCAGGCAGAACGTAGATTTAAGAAAGGACAAACTGCATGTGTCTCTGGAAATGTTAAGGGACTGTCTCACTGATTATCAGAGAGCTGTATGCGAAGCAAAATCTCAGTACCTCTCTAATATTATTTCTAGTCATTGTCCTAAGGTGTTATTTGATACAATTAACACTGTTGTTAACCCATGCACTTCTGCTGTGACTGATGTATCAATAGCCACTTGTGAGAATTTTCTTCATTATTT
>NW_019458556.1:0-536 GCF_002814215.2 Seriola lalandi dorsalis | reverse complement strand
GAGAGAGAGAGAGAGAGAGAGAGAGAGAGAGAGAGAGAGAGAGAGAGAGAGAGAGAGAGATGATTGAATCAGATCTGTCTGCAGTGGAATGCTTTTAATACAATCAGTTCAGCTGATTAACTCACACACACCTGGACAGAATCTTTGTTCTTTGTCAAATTATTACATCATCATCACAGATGATGCTGACTGAGCTCAGTGACATCACACCATGAACCTGCCTGTCAGCCAGGTGAGCTGTGATATCATACCATGAAGGTTCAGCAGTGATTTAAACAGAGGCAGATGATAATGTCACATTAACATCCTGTGTCATCTGTCACTGAGTCAACAAGTTTGTCTCATTATTCATCTGTTCATGTTCTATTATAATAATAATTATTATTATAATATTATATTAATTATAATTATCACAGAATCTGTTGTATTCATCAAGTGTCTCCTCTCTCCTGCTGAACTGTGGGTCTCTCTCTCTCTCTCTCTCTTTCTCTCTCTCATGTACTGTGGTTGTCTCTCATCCTCAGGTAAGAACCGTC
>NW_019458555.1:0-594 GCF_002814215.2 Seriola lalandi dorsalis | reverse complement strand
CTCAGCAACTATTGGATGTGTTGCCATGAAACTTGGTGGTGATCTCCTGACACCACCAGCACATTGACATATTTGGCTTTTAGGGACATGTCTCGACAACCTTTGGATAGATTGCCTTGAAATTTGGCACAGGTGTACAAGATGCTCAGAGTGGGGAATTCTAATGACCTTTCCTTAAGCACCAACTTGTTGCCACTTTTCATCGGGAACCATCTTCAGGTCACAATTTAATTTTATCCAGTACTTTGTTTTATGACCACTTGAAATTTGTGTTGTAGTAACAATCAGCACATGCTGAGAGAGTAATTTCTTTCTTTGACATTGAGTCTTTTTTTTTTTTAACCAAACCTTTTAGCAGAAATTGACTTCAAACTGAATTCTAATGATTTATGTTGTTTCGACGTGGTTATGAAACGACTATAGGCTGGACAATGCTTGAAATGAGCTACAGAAGGTCACATGACGTGTTTAACTACAACCAAGACAAATGTTCATAGCTGTTCTGGATGGCCCTGCTTGAAGGTAAAGCAAAAAGGCAGCTTGTCAAAGAGAGAGGTGAATTGTGATGTATTGTACAAATGGCCACAGATTCTC
>NW_019458554.1:0-637 GCF_002814215.2 Seriola lalandi dorsalis | reverse complement strand
AAATAATCCTTCATAGCTCAGTGAGGACAGAGCAACAGTCTGACAGGTCGACTGGAAGCTGTTGCAGCCGTCCGTAAGTGATGGAGGGAAGGTGCAAAAAGTCCAGGAGCCGTTATTCATCATCAGTCTTAGTGTTAGAAAACAATAACATTACAAGTTACTCCTCATATATATGAAATTTGTCAAATGGCTGTTGGATGTGTGCAATTAGCCTGTAAGACTAATGTAATAGCTGTGACAGCTAAACGTGTTAGCAGCATCTTCGCACGGCTCAGTGTGTGTGTGTGTGTGTGTGTGTGTGTTATTGTGTGTGTGTGTGTTATTGTGTGTTATTGTGTGTGTGTGTGTGTGTTATTGTGTGTGTTATTGTGTGTTATTGTGTGTTATTGTTGTTGTGTGATAATCCATTGTCCTGCTTTCCTTCCAGTGCATGCTGGGATACATTCCAGTACTTCAAACTTTTTTTGTTTGAAGTTTGAATGTTTGATGTAATGAAAAAAAGTTTGCTGCATTTCATCCAGAATTACAATGTTTGAATGTAGAAGTCACATAAATGTAAAACTAATAACATTTACCCTGAAATTACAGAGAAAATCTTGTTAAATTTGTTAGTGTGGACATTAACCTTTAACAAGCT
>NW_019458553.1:0-609 GCF_002814215.2 Seriola lalandi dorsalis | reverse complement strand
ACTCATTCATCATCTTTGCGGCTGTTTTGACGTAGTTGTTGGTACGAGGTCTCGACCTCCTTCACGTACATGTGACAGATGTCCAGTTATTACATCCTGTCTCTGGTGGTCGTCCACAACTCACAGAAACCTTTGTGACTCTCATTCTGTTACCTGAGTAGCAGGTGAGACGTACCTGTCCAGGTTTGGTTTCAGTGTTCCAGTCTGTGTGATCCAGAAAACCTAAAGCAGATTAATTACATTTATCTACTATATGAATTAGAGACTGCTGATGCAAACACAGGTCAGAGTTAACCTGGTTACAGTAAGTTGGTTGGACTGCGATGTCACCGGCCTTTAATCTGTGTTTTCCTTCATCTGCAGGAGTTTAAAATGCCTCATGACATCGTGGAAACCAGGGATGGCAGCGTGTTTGTCGGAGATGCAGGCAGTAAATCAGTCTTCAAGTTCACCACTGAGAGTAAGATCAGACCGGACGTTCTCCGTCTTAACTTGTGTGTGTGCGTGAGGTCAAACAGATCCACTGTTTTCTTCAGTGTTTGCAGAAGTTTAACTGCCTTCCTGTAATTTAACTTGTGTATAAGAGTTTTATTAAACTCTGTCCACCAC
>NW_019458552.1:0-567 GCF_002814215.2 Seriola lalandi dorsalis | reverse complement strand
TTACAGTCATAACTGGCACTTGTAAAAAATGAAAATTGGCCAAAAGTATTCCTAATCCCAAAATTAAGAGCTAAACAGTTTTCAGTGTCTCAGCTTTCACAGCATTGGTATTTCAACCTTTATGTCAAATCCCCTGTGCACCTAAAATAGATTAAAGTGAAATCCTACATGTAAACCTACACACACATGCACGCACGCACGCACGCACGCACGCACGCACGCACGCACGCACGCACGCACGCACACACACTTCCTCTCTCTCTCTTTCTCCCTCTGTCTTTGTTTCCTCTTTCTCTTTCTGGGTGTAATCTGACAGCTGAGGAGAGTCCTGTGTTTGACAGTCGTGATAAATATACACGGAGGGACGGTGGGATTAAAGGGAAAAACAAAAACAAAAAACAAGACACTGCAGCAGCCAGTGAATCACTTCAAACACTGTTTGTTCTCTTCAAAAGTAGAACAAACATCTATGAATTTATTTAACACTGTTGTGTCCCATCTGTTGCCTTTCATTTCTGACTCTTGTGGAACAAACACACATTGACATGAATTGACAGACATATTGTT
>NW_019458551.1:0-514 GCF_002814215.2 Seriola lalandi dorsalis | reverse complement strand
CCACCACATGGACAGAAGCCATCCATCTACATTATATGTTGCTAACCAGCATGGAGCCGGAGCAGAAGTGCCTCAGGCTGCAGGTCGTCTAACACCTGGCTCCCAGACACATGACTGTTGCTGTGAGTCAGGGTTAATGTCAGTATTGTCTTTGTGTTTGTCGAGATTCTGAAACTCTGATTTGGTAAGGGTTAACTTTTTTAACCAATAATAAGTAGATTCAATCTTAGAAAGAAAAAAAAATCCTACACACTTTAACAACTTCCTGCCAAGTACAGGTAACAATGAACTGCAGCGGGTTCCATTGTCAAGTTTCAAGCCAACTCAGCAGCTGCAAAATCAATGCAAAATCAATTGTAATGGTTTCATCACAACGAGCGGCGCGAGAGCTCGTTCTGTAGACGTGCTCAAGGACAGCTGCAGCATCTGTGTGCAAGAGACTCAGGGTAACTGGGGAAAAAACGCGGAGTATGTGATGATTAATAATAATCTCTTCATCTCATTTTATAACTTG
>NW_019458550.1:0-501 GCF_002814215.2 Seriola lalandi dorsalis | reverse complement strand
ACAAGTGAACAACATTAAACTTAATTCCATTTAGTTCAGTGTTATTGTCTTGCATATGCAGCCTTATCATTCCAAGATTGAGCAACTTGATACAAAATAAATAATGAAATGTTTTTAATAAACTGTAATAACTACTGTGATAATTAATAATAAGAAATTTGCGAAATTGTATGCTGGATAATTAAAGTGTACACTGTTGTTTACACTGTAAACATGGTGCTAATCACACACACACACACACACACACACAGTAATAGTGCAAATATACCTACACATGGACTTGTGTTCTGTTTGCGACTGTATGCATTGTATGATTAAAAAGGCAAATCAGCCTTGAACTGATGATTATGATTGTTTATGAACATTTTGACACTGATGCCGTTTGAGATTGCAGAATGATGTACAGGGACAGACAGGAAAGTACAAGCATGACATGTTTAGATAACAGGTTCAGGTCAGAGTGGTGTGAAGAGAGAAGAGGCGGAGTGACCCTGTTACACA
>NW_019458549.1:0-568 GCF_002814215.2 Seriola lalandi dorsalis | reverse complement strand
ATTTCAGAGCCATTTCCAAAGTTAAATGAAATCACCCGGAGAAAGCCACAGTGAAGTTCTGTGTATTGACAAGAAAAGGAGGATCCAGAGAGGTGAAGGCCAGCCTGGGACCTTTATCGCATGTCCTTCACCTCTCTGCTCTGTCTACTGTCACTCACCTAATAACAGGAAGAAAATCTGAAACACAAGCTCTTAGTTTGAATGAGCATCTTTCTCACTAACATTTAGTCTCTTTCACACAAGCTCAAACCTTAAATCACAAGTTTTCTGCTTTTGAATGTCACTTTGTTCCGAGTCCTCCAGTAGAGCACGTTTTTGTGATTCACATTTTGATTCTCGGTCCAGACGTCCTTAAGATTTTTTTTTATTTGCTTCTACATAATTCATAAGTCTTTCCAATACAACACATTGAAGGAAATCTTGTCCCCATACCATGTGGTAAGAAGCACAAGTTGACTTATCGGCAGACGCTATTTTTTTTGTTACATGTCTTGTATATGATCAGGCCGTGTCATGCGTTATTTTCCCCGCAGTAACTGTGTTTACATTCTTTCATTTATTTTTACTT
>NW_019458548.1:0-577 GCF_002814215.2 Seriola lalandi dorsalis | reverse complement strand
TCCCAGCCGGCATCCTGGATCCCTGCTGCTCCTTCCTCCAGTGGATCACTCACTTCCTTCTCATCAGCTGGGTTCAAAAAGGACAGGGCGGTGTCAAATGACATCGCAAATAATAATAGAATTAAAATCACTGGGTGAGTTTCAGGTGAGTTTTAAGCAGTGGTTTCACTGATGCTCCTGATTGGTGGAGCTCGGACCGGTGCTGAGCCGGACTTGTTTAGACCGCAGACGGATGAATGGGAACACGATCACTGCACAGGTTAATAACTACCTTTACTCACTCCGTAACCTGTTCTGTGCGTATCTGTAAATAATGATTACCTTTGATGTCAACCTCTTCTTCTTCTCCTTCCTCCTCCTCTTCAGCAGATTCTGCAGAGTACGTGTCAGGCTTCCTGTTCGACCTCCTCCGCTGTCACATGACCAAAAACAGGCTCATTCAGCAGCAGAATATTTCACTTCGATGAATCATTTATAAGGGAAACATCATCACACCACAGAGATGCTGTGCTCAGACTTACTGCTCTCCTCCGGGCAGAGGAGCTGATGAAGGCCAGAGGCAGACCCATGCTGGCCA
>NW_019458547.1:0-706 GCF_002814215.2 Seriola lalandi dorsalis | reverse complement strand
TCTCCTCTTCCTTTCTCCTCTCTCTTCCCGTCCTCCCTCTTCTCTTCCTCTCCCTTTCTCTCGTCTTCCTCTTCTTCTCTGCTCATTTCTCTGTGCGCCGCTGCCTCCAGGAAGTGCCTTGTCAATGGGGACTATTGAGCGTGCCCGGCTCTGGCCCAGTTGGGCCTCTCTGGCCCCGTCAGCAGTTGTCTTGGAGAGGGACAGCAGCCGCCAGAGCTGGCCGTCCTCCCGCTGCGCTTCTTTGACCCGGCCCGGCCCCGAGCTGCCGGGCTGCCCGCTTCCAGCCCAAACAAGCCGGTCCAGAGCCAGCGGTGGTGCGGCTGGTGGAGGATGTGTGTGTGTGTGTGTGTGTGTGTGGGCTGGTTAGTTGGCTGAGCTCAGTGTCACAACACAATAAACCCTCTGGCCGGAATGGGCCGAGCAGCCGTCACTGGCTGACGAGAGGAAGCAGCAAAATTTCTGTGATTTTGCTTTTGCTTCGTTTTTGACGTGATGTAGAAAAATAAGTCAAATTATTATTATTATTTGCCAAATATACAATCAATCACAGAACAGTGCTGGGCTGCCGCCTCCTCAGACTCTAAAAACTGTCCAAGAATAAAAAAAACAAACAACCAAAGCGCCAATCCCACGTTTTTCTCTCCCAGCTCTGATCCCCGTGTTCACTGCTCTGCATTTTGGATCACTTTAATTTAAGTAACACGAG
>NW_019458546.1:0-549 GCF_002814215.2 Seriola lalandi dorsalis | reverse complement strand
TTCGCTTACTGTAATTAAAGTATGGTTAGGTAATTTAAAACCGCGCATGGTTGGGAAGACACCAGCTCTAACAATTGGCGGGAGGTCTTTTTTGCAGTGCCGGTAAATCAAACGGTAACAATAAACTTCACAACTTCAACCCGCCTACATGAAATTTCAATATTGAAGAAGTATGACATGAAAGGGAGTGATGTGACTACCTCGAGTGTGATATTGGTTTTATACAACAATTCTACGAGCGCCATATTGTTAAATAAGCAACAGCAGATTATCATTTGTTTGTTTATCATTTATTTGGCTACGCCAACACAAATAGTTCAGCATCTGGACTGTTGTTGAGCAACACAAACATTTTCGTGACGCACTAGTGTGAGAAATATTAAAATGTATGTTGCATTATTAAGAGAGTGTTGTTTATTATTTGTTCTTTAGTATTATGATGATTACTGTTGCTATGCGTTGGGGGGCGCTAGGGTGAAACTCAAGGCAGTCACGCACACATAGGGAGACACCAGAAGAACAGGATGACAGGTGACCGCCTCAGATGCT
>NW_019458544.1:0-571 GCF_002814215.2 Seriola lalandi dorsalis | reverse complement strand
AACACAAAAAACTCAACAAAAGAGTCACACTTTTGACATAGGCCATTATACAACCGGGGGTAGAATTGCATGTTCCCCTCAACTGAGGATTCAGGCGATTTTACCAGAGGTGGCCAGCATCATGAGGGGGTGATTTAGGCAAAAAAAACATTTTTGTCAAAACATGACTTAGGCCATTATTTTAGGAAGGTGACGATATTCTACACAGATCAATCAATCGAGACAGTTTGATGATGATTGACTGTTGATATTTTGAGGGAATATGCAGCTCTCCCACACAGATTAGATTTAAGGGATAACGACGGATGGACTTGCTGATAAATGGTGACAAATGAAAAGAGCACATCCTCAGCTAAATTTACATAAAACCTGTGAACACCATCAAGAGAAATAAATCAGTAAACAGATAATCAGATTAGCTGCTTCTCACTGGGATGTCAGTGGGAGGAGTGAGAACTGTATGTATATATGTATATGTACTGACAGGCAGGAGAAAGGGCATCCTACACACACACACACACACACACACACACACACACACACACACACACACACACACACACACACACAC
>NW_019458543.1:0-515 GCF_002814215.2 Seriola lalandi dorsalis | reverse complement strand
TTTCTTCTCCAGGCTTTTGAGGCAAAGCTAGCAACCTTGAACAACCACTCCAGTATTGCAGCCATAATTTTCTGTCATGGAAAATTAACTTTCAGAAATCATCATAATTTATACAGTAGAAAAGAGAAATGGGACTTTCCACTACATCACACCAGAGGTTATTCATTTTTATGTCCTTTTCCTGCTCTGACTTTTCCAATATCACTGTCTCCTGTAAGTAAAGCTGCTTTCTGCCAAACAGAACATGGTTTAAGACAGACGTAGTGACAATCGACCACAAGATGGCAGTAGCAGCACCTGCAAGACTGACCAGGGACAGAGGAGGTAATCCTCAGAGCTGTCGATGTCCAATAATACTTCGACTGACTTTTACCTGTAGAAAAGCTTTTATTCCTCCACTGACAAGCCCCAGATTAACCTGCAAGGAGGCCGCAGGGCAAAAATTAGTCGTGGGCCCTTTTTGCCCACACAGTAATTTGAATAAAGACAAATCTATTTAGGAATTTGCACCACAT
>NW_019458542.1:0-499 GCF_002814215.2 Seriola lalandi dorsalis | reverse complement strand
TTAATTTGCTTGGCTCGCTTTCCCATGCTTTTCTGCTCACTTCTCTCTTCCCTCTCCTCTCTCTCTCTCTCTCTCCTGCTCTCCATCGGCTGCTCCTTCCTCTCGCCTCCACTTCTCCCTTCATTATTATTCCCAGCCCAGTCCTCTGCTGGTTCACATTCGGCTCTTGTGACAGCAAACAAACAATCCCAACCCAGCATGTACGCGCGCGTGCGCGCGTGTGTGTGTGTGTGTAAGAGAGTGTGTGGCGAGTGCAGTCCTAATATATTGTGGTCATGCTGCTCTTGTCAGCTGATGCGGTCTGCCATGCTGCGGTCTGAGCAGTGACGTCTAAAGATGTTCCAGAGAGATAAGCCATTTCCTCCATGTGTGTGAAAGATTGAGGGAAAGGATAGAGGGGATGGATCCCTGTCATGAGAAGGACTGCTGCTGCTGGAGAACCACACACTCTGTGTTCTCACATCAAGTTGAGAGAACACCAATTTAGGATTTTAAAAAA
>NW_019458541.1:0-488 GCF_002814215.2 Seriola lalandi dorsalis | reverse complement strand
GCAAACTTTGACTCCTGGAGATGAACTGTGTGTTGTTACGGTCATAAATATTAAAGTGTAGTACTATGTTATTACATGTTGTGTTATTACATTTGATACAGTCTGTTCAGTCGTCTTTAATATTTCATCACGTGATCAGTTTCCACTGTGTCTCTCTGTAGTTTCTTCCACGTTCTGTTTCTGAACCTGGTCATAGTTGCAGCTGGCGTCCTGATGGCCAAGTACTATCCCAACATTGGATCCATCATACGGTAAGTCTCATTCCCTCCTCACATGTGCTGCATGGTGACTAATGCATGTGTGTGAATGAGCTGGTGTCTGACAGATGAGCAGAGGCTGCAACATTACAGGAAGTGGCTGGGACCCTCTAAAAGTCTGGTGTGATGTGAACAATATACGTGTGTGTGTGTGTGTGTGTGTGTGTGTGTGTGTGTGTGTGTGTGTGTGTGTGTGTGTGTGTGTGTGTGTGTGTGTGTGTATATATATAT
>NW_019458540.1:0-682 GCF_002814215.2 Seriola lalandi dorsalis | reverse complement strand
ACAAGATTCATTCACAGTTTTCCTGTTTGTATGAATGTATCCATACTGGTAATCTGAACAAGCAGGCGGCTTATTTAATTCACCAGCTGTGAGGAAGTTTGGTTCTTTGTACGACGTCCTGTCAGAGCTTTGGCTGGATTTTCACTCTCATCAGAGCTAAGCTGCCCTGTTGCTCTGCTCTTGCAAAGACTCCTGGGAAAGTGCACATTCCTGGACAAGTGGCAGCTGAGTTTGAAAGTATGTGAGAGAGTGTGTGCGCGTGTGTGTGTGTGTGTGTGTTCGTGCGTGCGTGCGTGCGTGCGTGTGTGTGTGTGCGTGCGTGTGTGTGTTTCCCACAACCTGTGTGCCTCTGTGGCGCTGTTTGATCTGCACAGCCTCTCAAACTGGCTCTCCAGCTTCAATAAAGCTGCCACACATCCTCCTCGACACATTTTAAAAAGTGTGTGTCCCGGACTAAGAGCAACACAGCAACGCAGTCAGAAAACAGCGCCACATGGGTGATTAGCATGCAGGCGGGGGCGATCGGAGAGAGATGTCTAACATGCACGAGGGAATTACAGCCCTAAAACACGTGTCATTATGCATGTCCCTGACATGACTGACGTGAACGGAGGGAGGATGAAAGCAGAGCGATTTCCATGCCTGACAGAAGATTTAATTAGCTGGTTGGGGGTTGTTTGGT
>NW_019458539.1:0-505 GCF_002814215.2 Seriola lalandi dorsalis | reverse complement strand
AGGTTAATTTTCAGATATGATTATAATGAAACTTCATAAACGTTAATATTGAATTATTTATTTAAAAAAAAAAAGATGTACTTTAATCTAGTACAGAAAATTTTTTTTTTGTCTTAGGCAGTTTCGCACTACAGCTGCCTTACTGATTGGAATTTGTTAAAAAAGAATACATGCTTATCCATGCTTCATATGTGGCTCTAAATGCAGCGACTTCTAGTCCAGGGTAATCTCAGGATGTATGAGTAAGAAACCAGCATTTCATGTATTAATCATGTTTTGTTGCTGATGGATGGACTTGTTTTGCCACATTGTTGTGACCATTGTGCACAGACCAGTGTGTTTCTCTCTACCCACGTGTTATAGCTGCAGGGATCTTTCACCCATGACTTTTGGAGGAACAGGTTTCCTTGAAAGGGAAGAGAGGCAAGGTTCTCTTTTCACACTTGTACCATGATCACCTGATGTGGCTGTCATGATACTTGTTGCAGTGTCCTCCTTTTTTTTT
>NW_019458538.1:0-605 GCF_002814215.2 Seriola lalandi dorsalis | reverse complement strand
GACATTACATTACGCCGTCCTGATGGTTTAGTCTGACCACACTGGTTTTTGTTTGTGAGAAACTAAAAGAAAAAGGCAGATCCGCATGTGACGTGAATTGATTAGATGAAGTGCTGCAGAAGAATGGCTTTCTCATCATGGCTTCTGTCTCTCTAACATAAAGGCCAGATTAATGGGAAGCTGCTGAGATGGTCATCCTTTCAGCAGGTTCTCCATCTCGGCAGAAGACTTTGGAAGAGTGACTGTGGGGCTACTTGCCCACTTACTCAGTTTGGCCAGATGGCTTTAAGATAACTTAAGGAAGAGTCCTGGTGGATCCAAACATCTTCCATTTCATAAGTTTTCAGTTTCTGATTTTTAAATAAATGTTTTCACTTTCTCAATAAGTAAAGCTTGATGGACAAAATGGTAATTTTATCAATTTACAATTAAATCTACAACACAATTTTGCAAAAAGTGAAGGAGTCTCTCTCAACGTATTAATTATATGTCTAACTGTAAACTAGATTTACACTTTGATATGCCTTTCAACCTCTTAAGCGTCCAAACTCATGATTTGGATTCTTGGAATTTCTTACTAAAAACGTTTAACAGCTTGGTCCTTA
>NW_019458537.1:0-615 GCF_002814215.2 Seriola lalandi dorsalis | reverse complement strand
TTTTTTTTATTATTATGATATTCAGTTTAGCATTGCTGGTTACAGATACCATGGTGCAAATAGGATCTGCCAAGACAGAAGAACACCCCTTTGTATAATGCAGTACAGTTCAGCAACGGCTCAAACTACATTGTCCTGTCTAATCAACACCTCTTTTAAACAATTTCAATAAAAACTGAACATTATAACCTTCACAAATAGTTTTAGCTCAGTGTATCTAATAAACTGACAACCAAATGTATGTTTCAGGTGGTTTGATTAATACTGCACAGAAAAGCAGCAAATAGAAATCAGTTTGGGTAATAATGGAAAGATGGATATTATTAAATTACACATTACAATAAAGCTTTCTATGATTCTTCAGTCAGGCCTATTCCCCTCCTGCTGTTGTTAACAAGGATGGTCTATTGCAGCATTTTCTGAAAAGGAGGAAGAGAAGAGTAGAGGGAAGGAAAGAGGGAAGGAAAGAAGAGATGAGGAGCAGATGAGAGTGAAGGCATGAAGGAGAGGAGGTACTGCAGTCGAGAGAGATTTTAATCAACTTAAGTGCCTTGAATCTGACCTGTCCCACCTCTCTCCTCTCCTCAGGGTACATTAAAACACACATACACGCAC
>NW_019458536.1:0-515 GCF_002814215.2 Seriola lalandi dorsalis | reverse complement strand
CTGGGGTGTTCCCCGCCTCTTACCCAGTCTCAGATGGGATGGGCTCCAGCCCCGTGCCCCTGTGACCCTCACAAGTTAGCAGGTATAGCTAATCAATGGATGGATGATATAATGGCAATAAGTTCATATCAGCTCACATACAGGCCCGGCAGGTCTGGCCCTGTTTTGATCGTGCGATGACGCTTGAGCAAGTTGAAGACACATGTTGTCATGTTCTTAATGTTAAGAATTTACCTCAACGCCCAAGGTATGCAAGAGGTTAAAGTCACTGAAACAATGAAATACCTATTTGAAGCAGCTGGAGACAGAATATTCAGAAAGTCTTCACACCGCTTCATCATTTTGTCATGTTGCCGTTTTAGACTAAAATCATTTAAATTTCTTTTTTCCCCTCATCAGTCTTCATTCTGTTCTCCATGACGACAAAGAGAAAACTCAATTTTACACATTTTTGCAAAAAGTAAAAAAAAGAAAAAGAAGAAATATCACATTGACATAAGTATTCAGACACTTTA
>NW_019458534.1:0-515 GCF_002814215.2 Seriola lalandi dorsalis | reverse complement strand
GTTTGTGGTCTTGAGTTGAGACATGACTTTGGACTTGTTGATGCTGACTTGGAAGTTATTGGTCTCATGTCTGGGACTTGGGTTGGGACCTGATGATCTTGAACTTTGTCTTGATTTGGACCTTATTGGTCATAAATTGGGATCCAGTGATCTTAGCTTGGGGACTTATTAGTCTTGACTTGGGACAACCAGACTGCAACAGCAACAGCAACAGCAACATGGAAACTTTAGTAGCTCAGCTGTAATTTGATTCCACATGTCAGAGAGTTGAATAACAGAAAAGGAAACATGTCACAGGTGTAGTCTTGTATCTGGTCCAGTATCTCATCCACTGATGAACTAATCCAGCAGGTGAGTCAGGTGTGTGTTTATACTGGGCCCATCAGTTGATTGTTGAAACAGCACAATCCAGACAATGAGAGAAAGTGAACATCACACTCACGGAGACTGATGTAGTGTTTACTGTGGTGGTTATTTGTGCTGCAGTGACCCTGTGTTAACCCTGTCCCCTGTCC
>NW_019458533.1:0-590 GCF_002814215.2 Seriola lalandi dorsalis | reverse complement strand
ACTGACACCAAGGTCTGTACTGCGCTGAAGCTTTAGTGATGTCCTTCACTTGTGTGACGCTTTGGATAAAAGCGTCTGCTAAATGGGTAAATGTAAATGTGATGTGAATGGGCTCCACCAAGCTTCAATATTTTAATGCAGCTTATGCGTTAATGGATCTGTTATAATAATCAAGTATGATATGATATGTAAATGTAATGATATGACACCGACAGGACAGTGAGTATTAATTAGTACTTTTTATTCAAGGTCTTTTACTTACTGTTACAGTTGAACAAAGACAATGTGTCCCCTCTCCCTATTATAGTGTTACTGTACCATGTTTGTGATCACAGTCGATTTCCTAACCGATTACATTTACATACACATGAATTCAATGTGACCCTCTCTTAGTCTAGAGAATGTTCTCCAGTGTCAAATGATGTATAAGGTCTTTAATCCATAGCCTGAAAGCTGGAGGAAATGTATCCCTTCACTGAAGCAGTATAAGACAGAAGCTATTGTATTTTTTACCGGGTGAGTAAGATGTGCATCTTGTGGAGTTACTCCAAAATATTGTAGTAATAGCAGAAGGTTCTCTGGGTTCCTCC
>NW_019458532.1:0-580 GCF_002814215.2 Seriola lalandi dorsalis | reverse complement strand
CAGACCCAGCCTTTTTGACCAGCTCCAGTCTCCTTGTGTTCATGTCTGACATGCTGCTGCCCCAGCAGACTGCAGCATTAAAGATACACTGGCCACCACTGACTGATAAAACATGTGCAGCATTTCACTGCAGACGTCAAAGGACCTGAGCTTCCTGAGGATAAAGAGCCGGCTCCGCCCCTTCAGGTAGATGGCATCAGTGTTCAGGGACCGGTCCAGTTTACTGTCCAGGTGCACACCTAGTTATCCTGTCCAATCCAATCCAATTTATTAATAAAGCACTTTTAAACAACACTGTTGACCAAAGTGCTGTAGAATAACAGTAAAATACAAGAAAGACATGAAACACAAGCAGAAAATCTCACATTAAAAGTACAAAAAGACATAAAACAACAGTTAACCAATAAAAGGCAAGATCTCAGACTGTGTCAGAAGCGAAGGAAAAGAGGTGTGTTTTAAGAAGAGATTTACAGACGGTGAAGAGGCCTGACGTGTAAAGGCAACTCGTTCCAGAGTCTGTTTGCCACAACTGCAAACGCCCGATCCCCTCTGACTTTCAGTCTAGTTATTGGGACCACTA
>NW_019458531.1:0-611 GCF_002814215.2 Seriola lalandi dorsalis | reverse complement strand
GGTTTTGGTTTTGTATTGGGGAGGTGGGGATATGAATGCAAATGTGCGGATGGGGGTGATTTGCTCAAGTGTTCTTGGTTTTAATATTTTGCTACGCTTAGAAACTCAGGTAAAGGTTGAAGGATAAGATTAGTCATACCTTCATCATTACTTGACCCTGTGAAGTAGGTAGCTCTTAGAATCGACCAAATGCCTTGTTTGAGACATTTTTTACTTTGAGAAAAATGGTACTATCAGTGGTGTACCACCTCTTTTTTGTAAAATACTCATTTTCATGTTTTGCTTTTGCATTTGATTCCCTTTACTTATTATATATGTGCTGTGCTTTTCTGTACAAAATGTACACATTTTAAATTACTATCTTCCCAATCTGGCCAAAGCTTAAAGTCTTGCAACTCTGAGAAGATGTGCAATGATTTTAGACCATTACTACTTGTCTATAAAATATGTATAATATGTTATCTGTATAGTAGTTTGCCTGGACTGAGTGGTACAAAATGTGGTCAGTAGGGAAATTAACCTGCATAACATAATGGGTTGTATACTTGGACCTCAAGTCAGACTTCACTGGGCCCTTCACTTTACACTCTGTATTTATCTGTGCCAATTAG
>NW_019458530.1:0-610 GCF_002814215.2 Seriola lalandi dorsalis | reverse complement strand
GAGACTGTGATTGGTTCACTGCAGCTCGAGGTGGAAACACTGAGTCATGGTGCGGATGATTATTTCATCATCATGTGTCTGTGTTTTATAAAAACATCAGATGGACGTTAACCAGGTGAAACACCGGATGTTCATTGGGGTTTTTAAAGTTGTGTTTCAGGAACAAAGCTCATGTCTGGTTCTGATTTCCTGTTTATTCAGGTGTGTATCTTAACACCTTCTTCCCTGTGCATCACAAATCCCCCACCTCAACAAAACCCCTTTGTTGCGTCCTCGCCTTCTTCTCATTACAGAAACCGCGCGGGGGGGGCTCGGGGTCAGGGGGCAATGACACGTTGATGCTCCACTGAGATCTTCCTATCTGATGCAAGTGTGATCCATTCCCTCCAGCTTCACTCCCTCAGTTCATCTCACCCTCTGACCTCGACCCCCTTCCGTGATCAGAGCCGAGGAAAGGAGCTTCACTGCTTCCTTTCCTATCTCCTTTAGCAGAGGAAACACCAGAGCTTCCTTGACCAAAGGAAAGAACAAAATGCCGTCCCACAATTCCTTGCAGCAGTAACATTTAAAGCAACACACACCACTGCAGTTTCAAAACATATGGAAATCC
>NW_019458529.1:0-581 GCF_002814215.2 Seriola lalandi dorsalis | reverse complement strand
GTGAGAGAAGTGCCAACAGAAGCCTGAAACCTTCTCAAGGCCATGGGTTTCATCTGGGGCTCCATTTTCTTCTGGTCTCTTCTGAACAGGTTCCATGCATTGATGACTGCCACTGTGACGGTGTGCCACCAAATGTACATATACCATCTTCGGGATCTGAAGCTGAATTTGTAAAGTGCAGACAGCATATCAAGGAGGTCAACACCTCCCATGAACTTGTTGTATGCTTCAACAATGGCAGTTCTGGGAACCATTATGTGTGTTTTGGATTTTCGATCCCAGCGCTTCACATTTCCCACTGGTTCGATGCCAATGAAAGAAGAAAGTAGGTTCACAGCTTTGTTGTCACACCATCTTACAATGATGTTGTTGTCCTGGTTTACCCTAAAATCCCACGATCCTCTTCCCTTTTTTTTCAAATCTTTTTCATCCATCATATTGCAGTCTTTTACCCTGTTCATTCGCACTGTGCCTATGTAGTGGATTCCTCTTCCATTTAGGTGTTCCAATAGTGGAACTGATGTGAAATAGTTGTCAGCAAAAACCTTGTGATTTTCTCCATTTGGAAGGGTTGATGTCAT
>NW_019458528.1:0-771 GCF_002814215.2 Seriola lalandi dorsalis | reverse complement strand
TAAAACTGCCAAACTGGGCTGGTTCTACTACATGTCTGTCCCACTTTCCACCTTGCTGGATGATAACATCCAGGTTTTATTAAGGGAGGCTGCCATCTAGTGGTGGGCAGCTGAGCAACATCTGTCACACCAGTAACTGGTGTTGTATGTTAAAATATCACGCACATCCTATCTCCTAATGCAGAAATGTTTGTGCGCAATATACTGACGGCACGAGTCTGCTGCTGCAGTGTGCCGTCTACAGCTCTCTGAACTGCAGAGGTGCTCGTAGCTGTTGGTGGTGGTTTGCATAGTTAATGTGAAGAGCTGACTGATAACCACACTGTTACTGTAGTACTCTGGTTTGTTTCATGCTCCAGCTGGATGCCACTTCTCTCTCTCTCTCTCTCTCTCTCTCTCTCTCTCTCTCTCTCTCTCTCTCTCTCTCTCCCCCTCTCCATATTATGTTCATGAGAAAAGATGGCACCTGTTCACCTGAACGGAGCCAGTCCATCTGTGCAGCACGTCATCTGGCTCTGTGTTGGCCCGTAGTAGAGATGAGCGCACGCATGGTTCTTGTGTCACAATCTCAAAAACAAAATGGCTGACACCGTAATGATTCTCCAGAGTCGTACGCAGTGGATTTTTTGTAATCTGTACAGATTTAGACGGGAGACGACAGGGAAGAGAGATGAATAAGAAGTGTTGCACAGGCCATCAGCTGGAATCAAATATAATATGCTCCCTAATCATTTCCTCCAACTCTTTGGTCAGTCCTTGACATTGCCAGAA
>NW_019458527.1:0-605 GCF_002814215.2 Seriola lalandi dorsalis | reverse complement strand
ATAACGTGTGCTTTTACTTTTGAAACTTTTAAGTACATAAACTTATTTTGTACTTTTCTGAGGTACAATTTTGAATGCAGGGCTTTTACTTGCAACAAAGTATTTTTGACAGTGCGGTCTTGCTACTTTTACTTAATCTGAGTACTTTTTCCACCACTGACTGTGACTCAGCTGTTTGATGATATTGAGTAGATGCTGCATAAACTGCTGGTGAATTTAAGACAAAATGAAAAATGAAAAATGATTTGTAATCTTACAAAAGTCCCAAAAACCATGACAGACTATATCTACTGGGAAAGTCGGATCAGCAACAGGGCTCAGTAGTCAAAAGTGGACCCTCACCAGCACTGACGGAAAGAAACTAACATATTTGCATAAGCACTGTTAACCATAATGTTCGCCAATTTACCAATATTTACTGCAGGGCTACTGAATTTAAGGAATGTCTGTTCTTTTACTCTTACCAGCCTTTAAGTTGGACCCAATACTGTACATCTGCATACATACCTAAGTCTGCTGTTTAGGCCATCTTAATACTTTACCTGTGGAACAGGTGCAGGTTGAGCCGGGGTGAGACTCAAACCTGTTACGCCTCACAGCTCCAG
>NW_019458526.1:0-583 GCF_002814215.2 Seriola lalandi dorsalis | reverse complement strand
TGAACCCAGTCCTGACCAGTGAGACCAGTGAGTCCAGTCCTGACCAGTGAGATCAGTGAGTCCAGTGAATCCCATCCTGACCAGTTAGTCCAGTCCTAACCGTTGAGTCCGGTGAGACCAGTGAGACCAGTGAGTCCAGTGAGTCCAGTCCTGATCTGTTAGTCCAGTGATTCCAGTAAATCCAGTCCTGACCAGTGAGTCCAGTGAGACCAGACCTGACCAGTGAGTCCAGTGAGACTAGTCCTGACCAGTAAGTCCAGTCCTGACCCATGAGTCCAGTGAAACTTGTCCTGACCACTGAGACCAGTCCTAACCAGTGAGTCCTGTGAGTCCAGTGAATCCAGTCCTGACCAGTTAGTCCAGTCCCAACCAGTGAGACCAGTGAGCCCAGTCCTGACCAGTGAGACCAGTGAGTCCATTCCTGACCAGTGAGTCCAGTCCTGACCAGTGAGACCAGTCCTGATCCGTTAGTCCAGTGATTCCAAAGAATCCAATGAGACCAGACCTGACCAGTGAGTCCAGTCCTGTCCAGTGAGTCCAGTGAGACTAGTCCTGACCAGTGAGACCAGTCCTGACCAGTGAG
>NW_019458525.1:0-597 GCF_002814215.2 Seriola lalandi dorsalis | reverse complement strand
AACACAAAATCTTTAACAGCTGAGCAAAAACACACAGTTTCTTTTGTTGTGATGTTGCAGTGGGAATAAAAAGGTTTCCAGCGTCTCCTGTACTTTTCACTGGATCTAACTTCATTTGCTCCAGTACAATTTTGTAAGTGAACGTCGTCCCCATCAACAATCAACGTTTATCCAACAATTATTGACACAAAATATTATCAACTAATAAATTATGGATCATAGATTAAGCCAAACTGAAGTTGATTAAATAGTTAAAGCTTTTCCATCAGCGTCAATTCTTACTCATCAGCAGGAGTGGAGGCCTGTTGTTTACTCTTTAACTCACAGTCTGCTCTGTTACATTAGTTATCTTATTCTAAGTATTGGTATTATCATTTTGCAGTTTGTCTTTCTTTGTACTTTCCATTAGCTGCTATAATACTGCAGATTTCTCCACTGTGGGACTGATGAAGGAAATCTTATCTTTTCTGATCAATTATCATGATCTTAAATCATACTCAGCTTTCTGAAACTGCAGTTTTGCTTTTGATAAATGACATATATTTGTATTTGTCTGACTGTTGACACAGAAAAGGATAATGAATTAAACTGACTAAC
>NW_019458524.1:0-599 GCF_002814215.2 Seriola lalandi dorsalis | reverse complement strand
AAAGGCTGGTATCCAGAGCCTGAGCTGTTGTGGCTGGACGGTGAGGGAAAGCTGCTCTCTGCTGGACCTACAGAGACGGTCAGAGGTCCTGATGACCTCTATACTGTCAGCAGCAGAGTGACTGTGGAGAAGAGACACAGCAACAACTTCACCTGTAGAGTCCAACAGAAGATCATCAACCAGACCAGAGAGACACAGATTCATGTTCCAGGTAGAAATCTTTATTTTTTTTAATTCATTGAGCGTCTTTTTAGCTTCAGTTGGCTGAGGTATCCTTTAAGTAAGTAACTAAAGTTTATTTATACAGCACTTTACTTTTCAGACATGGGTCATAAAGTACTTTACAGAGCCATAAAGGTACAGAGTTACAAAATGCCAAAACATAGAAGGCACTCAACACAGGAATACAGTACAGCTTCAAATAAAGTACATAAGAAACAGACTTAGCACGCAGAGATTACTTTTAAATGACTCCACAGAATCGGTAAACCTTAGAGACGCAGGTAGAGCTTTCCACAACTTGGGTGCATCGTTCACTGCAAGTCTTTAAACGAGTGCGAAGGACAGACAGTAGGTTTAACTTACTTTACGTGAGAGAG
>NW_019458523.1:0-452 GCF_002814215.2 Seriola lalandi dorsalis | reverse complement strand
TTCCTGTCTGTGTCATCAGGCCTTGTAAGAGAGTTCGATTGGTCTGCAGTGAAAGACCCAGGAGGAAGCGGAGAAACAAGTCCAGGTGTCCATTTGGACTCTCTAAGGCCTTGTCAACAACACTCTGGTACAATTGTGTTGCTCTGTGTCTTAACAGTATAGTCCACCGGGATGTTGTCTGCTCTGACATCAGGTTGACTCCAGTGTTGATGAGGGTCAGATGGACATGAAGAGCAGCCAGAAACTCCTGAACACTCAGATGGACGAAGCAGAACACCTTGTCCTGGTACAGGCCTCTCTCCTCTTTAAAGATCTGTGTGAACACTCCCGAGTACACTGAGGCTGCTCTGATATCGATGCCACACTCCGTCAGGTCTGATTCATAGAAGATCAGGTTTCCTTTCTGCAGCTGCTCAAACGCCAGTTTTCCCAGAGACTCAATCATCTTCCTG
>NW_019458522.1:0-515 GCF_002814215.2 Seriola lalandi dorsalis | reverse complement strand
CTGTGGCTGATGTCTCTTCTCCCTTTGATTGATCCTTTTCAACACCAGGCGCCACATTGGCCGCCATATTGGAACGGGCAAGTAAAAAAATATGAGTAATATAAGTAATCAACCACCTTCCCCACATGACTGCCTTGCGAGGATGCTGTCACACTTATGTGCGAAGTGTAAGTTTTGAGACAAATTACAGCATATAACAATGTCTGAATTCAGTAACACTAGTAAGGCTTTATTTTAACAACGCCATTCAACATTTATGAACAGCTGAGGGGGTAATTTGTTTAAGTTTTCTCTACCACTGAACGCGCTTTCTTGTCAGGAGCACATGGTGATGACTGTCACTTGACAAGACAAAAGGTTCAAATACTCCCTCTGCAGGGCAGATTGGAGGCTACAGTGAATGAAAGTGATGAGACAGGCCAGGGATAGCTACTTAGCATGCTAACTTCAATAGAGGAAAAGACATGATAGAGACAAGAGTTAACATTGGAGTTGCTTTCCACATCTGGAGACAG
>NW_019458521.1:0-515 GCF_002814215.2 Seriola lalandi dorsalis | reverse complement strand
GTGTGTGTGTGTGTGTGTGTGTGTGTGTGTTGAACTGAGCAGCAGTGGAGTAGGAGGACAAGTGTGGAACAAAGTGTGTGAGCGTGGTGATAACAAATCAAGTCCAGATTGTGAAATTCTCAGGCTGTTCAGACCCATCTGCCAAACACACACACGCACACGCACAGAAACAAACAAATGCGGTCAATTTGTCCATTTTCATCCAAAAAAAATTAAGTTTTTCTCTGCAGTCTGGCTGAACATGAAGGTCTGTGAAGACGTTCATCAACGTGAACATGACTTTTCTGTGTGTGTGTGTGTGTGTGTGTGTGTGTGTTGGTTTGTAGCAGCCAAACAGTTCAAACACATTAAAATTAAACTGACAGACCCTGAGTGTAAGCACAGAGAGGTGACAGGTCAAAGTCGCCTGCTGTCCACAGTGAACAGATTATCTCTCTCTAGCACCAGTTCTCGACCCTGGTTCTTATGACAAAGAAAACTGCTGCTTTATATTTGTGCCATCTGTACCAGGTGAC
>NW_019458520.1:0-562 GCF_002814215.2 Seriola lalandi dorsalis | reverse complement strand
TGGAGATTTCTCCAGAAAATTTGACATAAAAAGAAAATGAACACTTTAATATAAATTCAAATGAGTTTTGTGTCTGAGTGCTTGTAGCCTGGTTTTTGTGCCAAGAGAAATCTCATCATCATTTTCCTCATTTACAGGAAATCTCTCTCTCTCTCTCATTGAAGATGATAACTGGCTCACCATGCTCAGACAGAGAGCAGCCATCAGTGCTAATGGTCCTCCATGCTGCGGTTTTACATTATGTATCAGGTGCCAGCAGGATATTAAACGTTTTCATCATGTCACTGCTATCACAACCACACAGAAAAACATACAAGTTGTTTTGTTTTTTTTAAACAGATGTTTTATGTTTAGTATGTGCTGCAGTTGCCAAACTAATTAGTGCCTTAATTTCTGGATTGGGAACGTAACAATATTGAAAATGCTCATCTAGAGCTTATATATGTTTATGAAAGTGTGTGTATGTACACAGATGCAAAAGTACACACAAGTATTCAAATATCAAAAACAATAGTGACACATGAGAAGTTTATCATTTCAGTGATGATTTTAATTCTACATT
>NW_019458519.1:0-616 GCF_002814215.2 Seriola lalandi dorsalis | reverse complement strand
TAATCATCACAAGATGGTGAAGTGTGGCCATGAAGGGATGAACATGGTCAGCAAAAATACTCTGAGACTGAACTGAGACATTCAGACCAGGATTGATTGGTATTAAGATGAAAACTTCCCCCAACCGATCACCCCACCACCACCAGCAGCCTGGACTGCTGACACAAAGTCAACATCAACTGCTTCTTGTTGAAGATGTGCAGCCCATGACTACAGTGGGAGGTGGTCAGGTGCACTCGGGCTGCACAGCTTCAACCAGATGTTTCTCTGGCAGATAAATTCATATGAATGTTTCCGTCGCTCAAAGACGAGGCGTCTGTCACTGCCGCTTAGTTTGTTGATTCTGATTTCTGACAGCTGGACGTGACGCTCTGCTTTTTCTCTCAGATGACTTTTTATTCCTTTGCGTTGGCGACAGTCAGAGCCATATTGTTTTCAGGTTTTCAGTCCGTCCGTCCCATTCGGGTGGACACGATATCTCAGTAACGTTCTTGAGGGAATTTCTTCAAATTTGTCGGAAATATCCAGTTGGACTTAAGGATTGATTCAATTTTGGGGGTCAAAGGTCAAAGTCATAGTTAATATGGTTAATATTTTATGACTCTGAATAAACCGG
>NW_019458518.1:0-535 GCF_002814215.2 Seriola lalandi dorsalis | reverse complement strand
TTCTTTGTGCACTTTGGCTGTAGATCAGTGGAGCACCACAAAACAGGCAGCAGGACAAATCGTGTGATTTCTGTTTTTACCGTTGTGCGACCTGGTGTGTCTTCAAATTACAAACAATACGGGAACCCACTCATAAAAACACTGGCTGTGGTTCTTGGACACGTTTTTCCATTTTGTTTGAGGATTTGGGGTCAGCTGTTTACATAAGACGTGATTCAATACAATCAGGTAAAACTGTGGTGTTTATATGCTCCAAGCATTTTATTGCGTTAAATTTTTATTTGTATGGCTTTGACATATGTTTGATCACATGATGTGGACAAACATTAAATCATTTACATGGTACAATTTTTCTTTTGCTTGGTTTATGAAAAGGTTTTAACTACTGGGCCTGTTTATTCTGACTGAGGTGTTTAACATTTCTATACTGTTTATAATCGAAATGTTGGGCTCCATGTAAATATACCTAATGCTCCATAGCGCCACTAGTGGTAAAAAAGTCAGTGTCATTCCTGGGACCACGCTCCTGGTGGAT
>NW_019458517.1:0-577 GCF_002814215.2 Seriola lalandi dorsalis | reverse complement strand
TCAGGACCAGAATTCCAGTCCAGTTCTCCCCAGTGATGGACCAGCACCTGCCTTTTCTTCTGCGTCTCGCCTCTTTAACCATCAACAACCACATTACAGTAACACCTCGGAGTATTATCCCTGCACAGAACACATATCGTCTATACTGTGATCTTTTCCACATCCTGCTTAAAGTTTTGTCAACACTTTTGTACATAGTTTTTTTCATAAATTAATTTTTTTTATATGTGTATCTGTGTATATTTATCTTTTTGACTGTTGCAGTATTTTAACTTTTTATTTTTATTTCCTGTTAATATGTTTATTGTATACTGCACCAAACACCAAGCCAAATATCTTGTAAATAAAAACCTACCAATAAACAATAAACCTTAATTTCTGATTCTGCCCTCTTGATGATGTCATCATCCCTTCCTCATGCTGCTGTTGACTGACACCCATGTGTCATGCAGTGTCCCCTTGCCTTCATATTTGTATAGGTAAATAAAAACATACTGTTTGTACTACAAGTACTCATACTTTGTTTCAGTGCTATCAACAATTTTAACTATCAACAATAAATGCACATATAAATAAT
>NW_019458516.1:0-540 GCF_002814215.2 Seriola lalandi dorsalis | reverse complement strand
ACCCTGCTAAGCAGCTTCTCTCTGCGGCCACCACTGACGACACTCTGTCTTCTGCTTGGACCATCTCCTCGACCATCTCTATTCTTCAGTAATCACCTTGATGTTTTGTTGTTTTTTTTCCAATCAAAATGCATGTTCAGACTAACACTGAAGAGCAGGAGAGTTTGCTGGGAGACCGTGACAAATGCTCAGAAATTGGGTAAGTCAAGCAAAGTGGTAGCTGGAGAAAAACTTGCCTCTTGTCTCTCCGCCAATGTTTGTTTATTTTATTGATTTTCACCAAACCCGTTGGAGGGATGGGAACATGGGCCTGGGAAGAACCCATTCAATTTTGTGTTCTGTTTTAAGGGGCGGATGCATTTTTTTTTTCTTTCACTTCCCTTTAAGTTTTTCGTCAATTTCTAAGGAAATAATGTATCGATATTGATGTGGAAAAACTGAACATATTAATTGTGTTGAGATCTATAACTTTGTTCAATTTGGTGCAGATCCAGATAATAATCATGTGTAGGATTATTTGGCCTTGGCGGAGGTATGCGA
>NW_019458515.1:0-552 GCF_002814215.2 Seriola lalandi dorsalis | reverse complement strand
ATAACTGTAGGTGTGTTTGTCGTATTGATTCACACCAGTGGTGAAACAGTGATTACAGCCTGAACTATCATGATTACAGGTAATAATCTCCACATTGATCATGATGTCTTGATTATAAAAACAACTCAGTGAATCAGCTGAGATTATTATATTATAGTTCTTTTTTATCAGTTTGGTTTACAGTCCGGTCCAATATGACGGTGACGTTGACGTTATCACAGCAACGGGCTCAGTCCAGTATCAGTCCAGTATCAGGCCAGTATCAGTCCAGTATCAGTCCAGTATCAGCCAAGTATCAGTCCAGTATCAGTCCAGTATCAGGCCAGAATCAGTCCAGTATCAGGCCAGAATCAGGCCAGTATCAGTCCAGTATCAGTCCAGTATCAGTCCAGTATCAGTCCAGTATCAGTCCAGTATCAGGCCAGAATCAGTCCAGTATCAGGCCAGTATCAGGCCAGTATCAGGCCAGAATCAGTCCAGTATCAGGCCAGAATCAGGCCAGAATCAGTCCAGTATCAGTCCAGTATCAGCCCAGTATCAGTCCAGTATCAG
>NW_019458514.1:0-566 GCF_002814215.2 Seriola lalandi dorsalis | reverse complement strand
CAACTGGTTCGTTTCGTCAGATCTCACTTCATTTCCTACTGAGTCACACTCATTCTCCAAGTGCTGATATTGGATGATTTGACAAAACCGTAGATTACATTCATGATGACACCTTGAATGTGTGTTTGATATTTTCAAGTCGATTCCTAAAATATTGATTCCTGCATGTGGCGACAACAGTACAGTTAGACTCACAAGCAAAACACTGAGCGGTGAAATGACACTGAGCATTGGTTCATGTTTAAAAACAGCCTGAGGTGACTCATTATTTTCTTCCTACAGACTGTCTCTTCCTCCTCCTCCTCCTCCTCCTCCTCCCTCTCCAGGTTCACCTCCCCTTCATGCAGAGTGACCTTTACACACACTAAACTTCACACCAGGTGAAGTCTCAGAGGGGAAAAAATACACACACACCAGGGTTGGACCACTTTAGTTAAAATGTGTGGTGCAAAGTGAGTTTTGCATGAAGCAGCAGTTTACACTTGTATTGTGTGTCTGTTGTGTTCAGCACAAACAAACTTTAACTGTAATGGAATCATATTTTGGGGGTTTCAAGTGAAAATATT
>NW_019458513.1:0-616 GCF_002814215.2 Seriola lalandi dorsalis | reverse complement strand
ACAACTTTGTTCCTTCATTTTCTCATGTAGAGTACAATGTGCCCCAGGTCAGTTCTAGGACGAATTTAATACTGCTTCTACATGCTTCCCCTTGGATACATTATTCAAAGACATGGTGTTTCTTTTCATTTTTATGCTGATGACACACACCTGTACCTGTCAGTTAGACCCACTGACCCGTGAGTGCTGAGTTCTCTCAATGACTGTTTGTGATGTTAATAACTGGATGTCAAAAAATGCTCTCCAGTTGAACTCAAACAAAACTGAGATTCTGGTATATGCTGGTTCCCTGTCAGATAATATTAAGCCTGTTGCAGAAAATCTCAGTGTCTGGTTTGACAATAATCTCAGTTTTGAGCAGCGTCATCACTAAACTTGTACAATCATGTTTTTACCATCACAGAAATATTTCTAAGTACAATCGTTTTTAACTTTCAAAGACAGAGATTATTTTGCACACCTTCATCCCATCACGCCTGGATCACTGCAATAGTCTTTTTACTTTACTCAACCAGAAATCTATTGCTCGCCTCCAGACTGTACAGAACTGAGATGCCAGGCTTTTAACCAGAACCAAGAGACATGACCACATCCTCTTCACTCTCGCTCCATGTAC
>NW_019458512.1:0-562 GCF_002814215.2 Seriola lalandi dorsalis | reverse complement strand
GATAGAAGAAACTTCTGACAGGTGCTTTTTTTTTTTTACCTTATAAAGATATTAGATTAAACCAGAATTACATTTTGCGATTACTAAATGAGTTACATGTCAAACTCTAAAAGAATGTTAAGTGAATGCATCCAGTTGAAATGATCAAGTGAATTCTGAATTTCTTTAATCATAAAATAACAAAGGAGACATGGAAAGACCCATCTGGCATTTTCCAAGTGGAGCTGTGTACTTTTTTTTTTGTTTGCAGTTTCTTTTTTCTATACATGGATGCGTTAGTTAGCGTTATGCTAATTCAAAGAGACAAAGACCATGAAAATCACTTAGAGAGACAAAGAAAAAAATAAATCTGTCTCTTTTGTTTATCTATTTATCTCATTTCTGCGCAGTGATCTTTCCACTGCAGCGCTCAAACACTGCGTTCTTCTCTAAAGCTGCTTTTGGCTGTTTGGCCGGTTTTTACTCTTCTCCTCTCTTTTCAATTGTTCGTCCCCGTTCAGCATCAGTATACAACTCCCAGGCATCTGACAACACCTCACCTTTGAACCGGGGCGAATGACAT
>NW_019458511.1:0-509 GCF_002814215.2 Seriola lalandi dorsalis | reverse complement strand
TGTGTGTGTGTGTGTGTGTGTGTGTGTGTGTTAGTGTTGTGGGGGTGTGTTACAAGGCTCATTTCTCAGTGACAGATGGATTATTGCGATCCAAATGAAGCACATATACACAGTGACCGTGTGAATGTGTGTGTGTGTGTGCGTGTGTGTGCGTGTTGTGTATATATTACATTGTGCAGACGTTCATTTTTCAGGGATTAAGATCATTTTCTGTCAGTTGGTGCTCATAATTTAAAACTATGAAAACAAAGATCAAAGAAAAGCTGTGAATTAACTGAGCGTGTCGTTCTTCCTCAGAGCTCTGTTTGTGAGCTCTCATGATGTTGTGTGTCTCGGTCCACAGTATGTTCCCCAGAATCTTTACCCGGTCTATAAGAACAAGGTGGTTCCTGTTGCTGACATTATCACTCCTAACCAGTTTGAGGCTGAGTGAGTACAAGTGTTTTACTTTTTCATGCTCGCAAATGTACATACTTTAAAATTCTTTTAAATCTAACGTGACATTTCTT
>NW_019458510.1:0-447 GCF_002814215.2 Seriola lalandi dorsalis | reverse complement strand
CTTTATTGTATTTTATTGTTATTGTACATTGTATTCTTTCATTTGATCACTAAAACTATGTGACATTCTTAATTTTAGAATCCATCACGAATACAAACAGAAGACTGAGAGGAGAGGGACTTTCTGATTCCACTTAGCCATGCCACTGATTATGAGAGTTCAGGTGTCCAGAGTGATGATGATGATGATGATGATGATGATGATGATGATGATGATGTTGACAAGGATCTGTCTGCTGGTAACTTTGTCATTGTGAGGTTTGCAGGTAAAAAATTGGTGGAGAGTGTTGAAGGTGATGAGATCAGTGCAACGTTTCTGAAGCAAAGCTGTAAGAGGTCTGTTGATGGAAAGCTCATCTTCACATTTAGAGAGAATGATGAAGGACTCATCCATAAAGGTGATGTGCTCAAGAAACTACCCACACCACGAAAACCTGGTGGTACTGCT
>NW_019458509.1:0-588 GCF_002814215.2 Seriola lalandi dorsalis | reverse complement strand
TTCACAGTTCAGCTCGGGGCAGACTCTGTAAAAACATGTATTACATCAAATTTGCATTAGTTTGCATTTACACGATTCACATTCTATCAAAAGCAAATGAAATATAAAAAGTGTCAAAAATGTTCATTGATCAAATCATTTATGTTTTATAACCAAATACATTAAGTTATTTTTACTACTTTAATAAAGTAGTTTAACCACAGTAAAACTTTTGGTTTTTACTTTTACTGTGTTTTATCTGAAGTGTTGAGCCATAAGAAGAGGCTTCTCTCTGGAGCTCCTCATGGTTTGTTTGGACTTTTGTCACTTCCTGTTTTATTTTGTAGTTTCCTTGTGTGTCTCAATGTTTTTATTTCCTGTCTTGGTCTTGTTTCTGTGTGGTGATTGTCTGCCCCGCCCTAATGTGTTTCACCTGTGGTCAATCAGCCTTGCCTCCCTTGTGTCTGTATTCTCTCTGTGCTCCTCTGTGTCGGTTCGTCTGTTCATGTCTCCTGTTGTCGTCCCCTGCGGTTTCATCGTGTTTCGGCCTGCTGTTTAAGTTCCTTGTGTAACCCTCGTGTTTCCTTCTCTGTGGTTCACCAGTAGGTT
>NW_019458508.1:0-578 GCF_002814215.2 Seriola lalandi dorsalis | reverse complement strand
AATTCAAATTTTCATTAGAGGACTGACAGAGAGTCTAATTAGTATGTAGTTGATGGAAAACTAATTTCCCTCTGAATCATTGAGCTATCAGAAATCTGAAGACACTTTATCATTATTTGTTTATTTCAGTTGGAGCCTTGAGAAATCCAAACTTTATTTACATGAACAATGTGTATATATATATATATATATATATGTACAGTGTATTTCAAATATCTTGAGCTTGAAGTGTGAAAACATCAACATCTGTGTCGACTAAGACGCAGGTTAGAGACAGTGGAGGAAACAGTCAGTCCAGTGTTTACTGGCTGATGAGGTGACAGCGCCCTCTGCTGGAGGTGATGACAGCTCCGTCCTCACAGTGACAGCACAGAGACCAGTGGTCACTCTGGCTGAGCTCCAGAGATCCTGTGTGGAGATGGAGAAAACTTCCAGAAGGACGACCATCACTGCAGCTCTCACTGATCTGGGCTTTAGTGCAGAGAGTCCAGACGAAGCTTCTCCTCAGTGACGGTTTGCAGCAACAAAAAACAGCAGCTAAAAGACTTTGAGGCTGAGAGAAGCAAGATTCTCTCGTT
>NW_019458507.1:0-599 GCF_002814215.2 Seriola lalandi dorsalis | reverse complement strand
TTTGTACAAATATTGGTTTTATTTATGCAAATGCACAAGCCATTCTTCTCCTCACTTCCTGGTATTCAGATTTGAGTGTGCACCCAACTTTTCTCACGCTCACCATAAATGCCCTCTTCTCCTGAGCAGTCTGGAAGCGGCCGTGACCAAATTTGGAAGTGGTGTCGATGAACTTCAGCTCGATCGTCTCCTTGGACTTGCGAGACGTGTGCACGAGCAAAGACTTGGGAGGGAGAAACACAGATAAATATACATACACTCCCCTCCAAAAGTATTAGAACAGTGAGGCCAATTCCTTTATTTTTGCTGTAGACTGAAAACATTTGGGTTTGACATCAAAAGATGAATATGAGACAAGAGATCAACAGTTATTTCCAGGTGTTTACATCTGGATCTGATACACAACTTAGAAGATAGCATTATTTGTAACGGAACACCAACGCAACCTTTTAGGTGAGCAACAGTATTGAAACAGATAGACTTAAAATAGATTAAAGTGTATAAGACTTAATATTTATTTGCTTGCAATAACTGCATCAAGCCTGTGACCCATTGACATCACCAAACTTTTGCATTCTTCTTTTGTGATGCTTTTCCAG
>NW_019458506.1:0-611 GCF_002814215.2 Seriola lalandi dorsalis | reverse complement strand
GAGGAATGAATTTGACATAAACAGCGTCACTAATCTTGACACTTATTTTTGTTATACTATGCTGGAGTAGAGTTCAAAGGTTTAATGTTTAGATCACAAATCTACATTTAAATCCAGACCATAATAATATGTGCTGCTGCATCGTAGGATAAACAACATGGAAACGTACTGTAATATTAGTAATTTATTTGATCTACTCCTGATCACTCTGTTCTCTTTCCCTCCTCTTTTCTTCCACTTCCACTCTCTCAGCTCCACTCATCCATCCCTGGAAATGTCCTCCACTCAAAGAAAATACAAATGTCAAAGTCCTTCCCCTCGAATCTTGATTGGCTAAAGCGTGGGCCCAGACCTCTGAAAGTCGATGACCACCTTCTTGGTCTTGGAGGTGTTCAGAAGGAGGCAGTTAGTACTTTAGGTACCGGAACAAGACATGTTGTTTTCCACAGGACCGGGATCCTCCCTGTTTGTAGACTCAAGTTAAAGATCCTCTGGAGAGGCTCGGCCAGCTGGGCTGCACAGTCCTTTACCAGCCTCGGACCACAGACCGGCAGAAGGTTTGTCTCAAGGCTGTGAGTGTAAAATACAAATCCACAGTCGTAGAATTGAGA
>NW_019458505.1:0-482 GCF_002814215.2 Seriola lalandi dorsalis | reverse complement strand
TTACTGTAGATGGGATGAATAAGCAACAATAAAAACAGGCTTTAAATAAAGCTAATATTTGTTATAGCAGTTTTGTGATAGATCAAACCACATGGTGATTCCACTTTATGGTCCACCCCCATTTGTCGTCATGTGCTCTCACACCAACACAAAATACGAAAAATGTGGCGGCCATATCTCACAATCTCATTCTGTGTTTACCAACAAACAAGCCTATTTTTAGCCCCACCCCGCATGACACAGCCAATCATTTATTTATAATGTAGATCACTTAATGTGTAACCAGATTTATGAATGCAACATGCGTCTGCTTATTTTCATGGCTCTAACATGTGTGGATGCCATAATAGAAGTCATTACTCTGTTGGCCTGTGCTCCATTCGACAAGGGCATTAGTATGCTCCTAGTGGCGCCACCGCTATTGAACTCTCTCTCTCTCTCCTTCAGAGCAGACTAACTGCTACTGGGTCTTTCCTTGACAC
>NW_019458504.1:0-657 GCF_002814215.2 Seriola lalandi dorsalis | reverse complement strand
TTTAACTTTTACAAAGACTCAGACAGATCAGTTCTGAACATAACATTTCAACAAAAAAAATTTTAAATTTAGCTTTATGTTCCTGCTTATGTTGTTGGGTGCTACTGGTCAGCTGTCATGAATTGTTACCATGGTAACTTTGGTCTCAGGCCCAAGTTAGTCTGGAGGTAAGGTGTCTAATGTTTCTGTCTTAAAAATGAGTCGGTCTTTGTTTTAGTGAAACAGTCTGACATTAGACTGATCTGGATCCAGACACATCACCATGAAACCAGAACCAGGTCAGAACCAGGTCGCTGTGGTGTGGATCTCTTCTGGACTCTGTGTTATGGATCCAGCCCAGTTCCCCCTCGACCTTCAGGGCAGTTTGTGTGTTCAGCCTCTCATGGTAGAAACACAGAATCACTTTATCTGGTGAATTCACACACACCGTCTGTGGAAGTGTGGGGGATTTTCAAAATAAAGCCACTAGATGGCAGCAACAGACCAAACAGTAAAACTGATGAACCCTTCAGAAAGTTCTCCTCAGCTTCCTCACTGCTGATGTTTGTGTCTCCTCTTCTTCTGTGGTGTTTCCTGTCTCTCACCTTTTGTTGTTTTTACTCCCATAACATTGCTGGTTTATAGAGGGACGATCAAATAGATTTTATTTTATTTACT
>NW_019458503.1:0-570 GCF_002814215.2 Seriola lalandi dorsalis | reverse complement strand
TCACCTGCACGGTTTGGAATGTAGTCAGTGAGCAATCTGCGTCCACAACAGTGACGTGTAGCAACGACACGTCCGACCCTACAAAACCAGGTAATGTAGGGAGAAGTGAATGAACTTCATTGATGATGAATTCCTTATTTACAGAGTTTTGGTGAGTCACATTGAAGTTGGAATAGCCAGAGTTATAATTCAAGGTTTATGCAAGATTTTACTTGTGAAAATTACCAGTACCTGCAGAGTTTGCAGAGGATAGTTTACATTAGGAGGTACATATTAAGATTCTATTGAATTTGGGATATTACCAAGAAAACTGTTCAGATATCTTTAACTGTAAAGTACCAGACAAATAAAAGCTACATTAAATTGCATCTTTTATTTAACTGTCATAATAATAATAGTGATAATATTCTTGTTTGCAGAGCCAGAAAACTTTGTCTTGTTCCTGAGTGTGGCAGCAGGAGCTGGTTTGACGATTATCATTGTAGTCACCATAATTATTTGGGTTTGTCTCCACACACAAAGACAATCTGGTAAGAAACTCTTCAATACATGCCTCTTTCTTTTTTTTTT
>NW_019458502.1:0-515 GCF_002814215.2 Seriola lalandi dorsalis | reverse complement strand
CCCCTCTCTGGCAGGCCGGTCAATGTGCATCGATATCCCGGGAGGATGAGGAAGTGTGCAAGCCGTTTGGCAATTTACTGCTGGTTTTTATTGTTAAGAGAATTAGAACTGGTCCAATACAGGACCCTATAACCGGCAAACGCAAAACGGCTATAATGTAACAAAACAGAGCGTTTGTCTGTGTCGGTGAGCTGCACTCACTAAAAGAGCCCGATTCACCACGAACAGGTTCAGATTGTTACAGGCAGCATTATGGACAGGCTTTCTATTTTTCTGTAAGGAGACGCAAATATACAAACTATACAGCTAGTACAGAGGTAGTTCTTAAGGTCAAGGGATGCTTTGTCATGAGTGTGTGTACTGTATGAGAGTGACCTTTGAACTCATTCTCCTCCATACTGTACGTGTGTACAGGTAGCATGTTGATGACCTCCAGTGAATGTGGCTGCTGCCTCTGCTTGGTGACATAAGCCAGGAAGGTTACAGTTTGTCGTCTATAGTGTAAATTTAAATAC
>NW_019458501.1:0-649 GCF_002814215.2 Seriola lalandi dorsalis | reverse complement strand
TGCATTCATGCACATAGCAAGGGCCAAAAATAAATGTGTTTCCTAGTTTGGACTTAAGCTAAAGCCCAATGACATCTAACATGACATCTTTAGATGAATGGCCCTGCATCATAGGCTGGTGCAGCAGCAAATTAATGCCCATGCTTTTTGGACAGAAGTCGCATATGAGTGTTTTGGTGTTTTCCAAGAGGTTGAGGTGACATCACCAAATGTCTTGTTTTGTCCAACATTTTTTTGACCAACAAGTCCAACAGTTTCAAATGATACAACCTGGAAAAAGTGTCAAATTGGAGAAGCTGGAACCAGAAAATGTTTGATTTTTTAACTTCATAAATTATTTTGGGGTTAGTAAATTATTGTAGATTAATCTTATGTTGATTAAACAATTTAGAAAGGTAAAGCATTGTTCTTAATTTGTAATTCATGTTGTATTTTTCAGTTGAATCAGGACAGTGTGTTGGAAGACATATCTGCTGATCGTGGAGTGATCTACTTTACAGTTAATCGCAAGCTTCTTGTCCAGGTTTGTGAGTGAACACTCCCACAGTGGTAGAAATAAAAGTCTTTACTGCTTCTGCCGTTATTATAATATGTCTGCTTTGATTGTTATAGAAAATGTTGGAGCCATTTGGAGGGCAGGAGGATGATA
>NW_019458500.1:0-638 GCF_002814215.2 Seriola lalandi dorsalis | reverse complement strand
TTCTTTCAGGAACCGGATACGTCCTGTACGAGCTGTGGAACGCAGCGTACCCTAAGAAGAATTAACTCCACTGCTTCAGCCGTTTACCTGCGTTTTAAAAACCGGCCAGCTGTCCATCTGTGTCGGGCCGTGTGTGTTTCCGTCGAGGTGGGATTTTGTTTCATGTTCATGGGATCAATATTTATTTCTTGTACTCTCCCTGATGACTTGAGGATCAAATAAAAAATCTCATGACTCAAACCTGCGTGTGTCTGTCTGAGCCGTTAATACATTTAATAATTGTCTCAAATGCAGATGAAATCTGGTCAAATACAACGTTCAGTGTCTGAGAACGAGGGAAGTTTTTAAAACAAGCCTCAAATCCTGCAGGACACAAACCGACTGTGCTGGAATGTTTTAGAAACGAGTCCTGCTTCTGCTCAATAACCCAAACTCCACTTTTCAATGGGACCGTTTCTTCAGCAGAAGCTGGTGCCACTGAAAAGTTGACTGCAAATAGAAATAATAGAAAAACCTCAATATTAACAAACGCTGAACAGCAACATCAACTAAACTCCCTTAAATTTCTTTATCATACAAGAAACTTAATAAAAACAACTGCACTAAACAGATTTTGAATCAACAACCTGAAAGTGACT
>NW_019458499.1:0-550 GCF_002814215.2 Seriola lalandi dorsalis | reverse complement strand
ACCTGGTTAGAATCAGTCCAATCAGCTTATGTTGTTGAATCTGTTTATAAAAACATCTAAAAACTCTCCCACATCTCTTGGAGGCATCGGTAAAATGGCTAGGGGCGGGGGAAGTGACGGAGTCTGTAACTTTGGATATAATTCTTTGTTCTGTTATTCATTACATCTTTCCAGATTTCATAAAACACATGTAAACGTGTTTATTTCCATTTTCGATTTGTTTTCCAGTCTCTCTTTAATTCTTGGGTGGATTCATTTAACCAGGGTTGAGGTGTTGTGTTGTATGCTACAAAACAAGGAATCTTATATTCCATGAAAGAAATCATGTGTGTTATAAAATCACCTCTAACAATAGAGACACAGTGTATCAGATTCATTACAACACTGTAGAATAATCCTGTTATTTCCTTCATGTTACGTTTCCACTGACACTGGTTAGTCTCTTATTCCTCAGAGTGAGCTGTCACAGATTAAACTCTAAACTTTGCTGAATATTAGCAGCTGCTCACTCTTTTCTCCCTGATGCTGAAGTAGATGAAAGTGGAGGAGC
>NW_019458498.1:0-625 GCF_002814215.2 Seriola lalandi dorsalis | reverse complement strand
TCAGGCTCGCTGCATGTTAGCATGAAGGAAGGTCAGAGAGTCAGAGCGCCGCCTCCGGTCGGGAGAGGAGGCGACACACCACGGAAAAAGAAGGGGAGTCAGAACTGGAGGGTTTGTTTCCAGAAGTGACGTCTGTTACCTGAAGAGCAGCTGTGACGATGATGAGGGAATTAAATGTCCTCTATCCTTCACAAAGGCACCACACCTTTAATTTGGTGATTTCTTAACGTTAGTCCGACTCTACAAACTTAAAAGATGAGTCTGTTATCCTGATTCTTATCTCTGCTGAGTCAGTGTCACAATTTTGACAATATTTCTATTATCAGGAGATTGATGACGTCTGTGTTTTTGTCGTAATTCGACAAAAACGACATGTATGTAAGATCAATGGCCGAATGTTTTTAAGCAGAAGTTTTTTGGCTAACAGTGTAATTTTGGAATCAAACTCTTCAACTATGAGCAGACAAATGATCTAAAGTGGAGGTAAAGGTGGTGTTGGGTGACTGGGAAACTCAGTCAGGTGTGTGAGCGAGCGCTCCGACAGGTGAGTAAGAGGTTTCAGAGCGACACTGAAGCCGAATGTCTCTGAGTCATCCATGTTTCTTTTTGGGAAACTACGACGGGC
>NW_019458497.1:0-515 GCF_002814215.2 Seriola lalandi dorsalis | reverse complement strand
GATCCAGTTGCCATGCTGGTTATTTTTCAAGCTCCTGTTACATCAGAAAATTGGCATTTGCTCCGGTTGGTTGAGATCAGGTAACAATCGGGAGGCTGGTGGGAATCAGAGAAATAAAACTTTCCATAAAACCCATATTTATTTTCTTAGCTCAAAAACTGAAATGACTACTGGTGACCCATTACATACTCTATGGAGCATGGTAATGACATGAATTTCAAATTTACTGAACAGGTGTGTAGTCCTACATAGTCTTCATTTTGACTTATTTGTTATAATGAAAATAGGTTTTGAAAGTAGACACTAACATGGGAGAGAACCTGTTTTTGACAGTATCTCTATCCCTGTGAATCAGTCCTCAACACAATTGTCTCAACTATCTTGTCAAAGTTCAAAATAATTGGACATAAGACTAATTTCACTCACAGAAAAAAAAGATTTTTAAGCACCAGCCCCATTAAATTTCTACCAATAATGGATCAAATTTTCCAACAAACACCCATTTTGGTGAATGT
>NW_019458496.1:0-587 GCF_002814215.2 Seriola lalandi dorsalis | reverse complement strand
ATTTACTACATCACTGGAATATGAGGTTGTTATTTTATATGAATATTCATTTTCTGTATTTGTTAAAATGTCCATCTGTCAACTTGTCAACGTATAAAAATATTTCACAAAACACTCCATAGACTTTTAATCTCATCATGGAATTGTGGGAAATCTTTGTTTGTTGGTGTTTTAGTTTAACCTGTGTTTTTTTCTGAGAGATTTTGCATGTGTAAAAATATCTGATGTGAACAAAGAAATTAAAGTTATTGTGGTGAATGAGTTAAAGTGATGGTGTTCTGGACTCCTGGTTCTCTCCCAGCTGAGCTGATGTCTGTCCTGTCTCCTGGCTCAGGATCAGGATCAGGATCAGGATCGGTCCTCTCTGTGCTCAGCAGGAGGACCGCAGCGGACTTCCTGGACCAGGACCCCAACCTGTGTTTCTCCCTGAGGGAGAATGACGACCAGCGGCAGCTGCTGTGCAACGACCGCAGGAGTAAATTCAACTTCAACCCGTTTGGCCTTCGCTTCGGGAAACGCTACAACGGCTACATTTACAGAAGAGCCGTTCAAAGAGCCAGGACAAATAAGTTCTCACCCCTCTCTCT
>NW_019458494.1:0-509 GCF_002814215.2 Seriola lalandi dorsalis | reverse complement strand
TGTGTGTGTGTGTGTGTGTGTGTGTATCTGTAAAAAGGCATGCTAAAAATGATGATTCGGCTGAGCTTTGGTTGATTGCATGTCAGAATGTCGGTGAGTAATATAGTATAATGCCTCTCTTCAGCCCTTTTGGACGGAAAACTCAAAAAACTTCCAAAACTAAGAACTGAAACTAAGAAGTGAGTCAGGCACAAACACAATAGCACGGGTACATGTGTTTCTCCATTTCTGACCCATTGTAAGGAAAAAACAATGATTTATTGTTGCACTCTATTGTAACAGATGAAAATAGTGAGTTCAGATGCGACTGATTAACTGGCAACTCAGTATAAATGTAATTAATGTTGCTTAATCCAGGTGTAAATAAGGATGAGAGACAGAGGGATAAAAGGTAAATGTCAGATTGCAAGTGACACTCACACACACACACACACACACACACACTCTCACACACACACACACACACACTCTCTCACACACACTCTCTCACACACACACACACACACACA
>NW_019458493.1:0-516 GCF_002814215.2 Seriola lalandi dorsalis | reverse complement strand
ATTTAATGAGTGGCTTATAAAACCAAAATGTATAAGGACATTTTGAATCTTTAATAATGTTCTATTAATCATTCAATTAATTATTTGGTCTATATATAAGAAATAGTGGGAAAAAAATTCAGCACTGATGTCTTCAGCTTGTTTAACAGTTCAAAACACAAAGATATTCAGTGTGCTGTTATGTAAGATACGGAAAAACAAAAAATCCTCACAGTTAAATGGTTGGAACAAAGAAATGTTGGAATTTTTATTTCCGAGGAATGGGTTGAAAGGATGATCCATTATCAAAATACTTCATTTTCTGTTGATCAACTCATCAATTAAGCAACAAGTTGCTTCAGGTCTGAACTACGCATTAAAGATAAAAGGACATTTAAATTTAAGTTTTGTTTTATTTTAAAGTGAGTTTTCAGTAGGGCCTTAAACAGCTCATTTGAAGTTGCTGTCCTCAGATCAGCTGGGAGACTGTTCCAGAGTCTGAGTCCAAAACTGAAGACAGCAGCTTCACTGCAGGTC
>NW_019458492.1:0-639 GCF_002814215.2 Seriola lalandi dorsalis | reverse complement strand
GTCATAGTATAGTAAGGCATAAAAATGTCATTATAGTAAGGCATAAAAAGTCATAGTATAGTAAGGCATAAAAGTGTCATATTATAGTAAGGCATAAAAATGTCATATTTTAGTAACGCAAAAAAAATCATAGGATAGTAGGGCATAAAAAAGTCATAGTATGGTCAGGCATAAAAGTGTCATATTTTAGTAACCCAAAAAAAAATCATAGTATATAGTAAGGCATAAGTATGTCATAGTATCGTAAGGCAAAACAATCATAGAATAGCAAGGCATAAAAAGTTATAGTATAGTAAGTTATAAAAAGTCATAGTAGTAAGGCATAAGAATGTCATATTATAGTAAGGCAAAAAACATCATAGTATATTAAGGCAAAAAATGTCATATTATAGTAAGGCATAAAAAGTCATAGTATAGTAAGGCATAAAAACGTCATAGTATAGTAAGGCATAAAAACGTCATAGTATAGTAAGGCATAAAAATGTCATATTATAGTAAGGCATAAAAAAGTCATAGTATAGTAAGGCATAAAAACGTCATAGTATAGTAAGGCATAAAAATGTCATATTATAGCAAGGCATAAAAAAGTCATAGTATAGTAAGGCGTAAAAAGTCATGAAAACATCATAGTATAGTAAG
>NW_019458489.1:0-555 GCF_002814215.2 Seriola lalandi dorsalis | reverse complement strand
TTTAAAAGACTCCGGGAGCGTGAGGAAAAAAAAAGGGCTTCTCAGCAGCAGGGACAGGGAGAGTGGTCAACTGACAGAAGGATAAAGACAGAAAACACGACCTGAGACTGGTGTGACGGTTCGCCTTTCTTCACGACATTGACCTGAAGCAAACAGCCAAGACAATCTTCAGGACACGTCTCTTGAGTTGCCCAGCCAAATCCCAGACTTGAACCCCTGTGAGGAGACCCGAAGGTCAGTTCACAGACTTCCAATCCAGTCTGTTGGATGTTTGAATGTGGATTCATTTGATTGACACAAGGTAGTAAATGAAATAATTTAAAACACAAACTTCTTGTGTTGATTCACCTTCTGTTCAGTGCCATGCTTTTTACAACCTACTACACCCATAGTATGATCTAATATTACAGAGCTGGATGTTGGTCTGATGCTGCGTCGTATTCTCAACATGATGAAACTGTTCATGAAGTCAGTCTAACATTTGATCATGTGATCATACATAACTGATGTATGTAATCCTGCCACCGTAGCCACAGGTTACACAACGTCACAGGT
>NW_019458487.1:0-644 GCF_002814215.2 Seriola lalandi dorsalis | reverse complement strand
ATCTAACGAACAGGACTTGTTCCACAAGCTTCTACATAAATATCGAACATAAATATCAACACATAGGAATGGTAGAATGTTCCTGGCAAATGTAAAACAACATCATTATTTGCTTTTTAGGAGGATTAACTTGCTCATACAGGCTGTGCAAGTATCGCTGCTCAGCTGTCAGACACGATCTACGTCAGCTGTCACTCTTTACACAGCTTTACAGGCTGCATTAAATTTTTGTAACTGGATGTTTGTTCATGTGTGTCTCTTCATGTCTTACCATAAGGTCTGGCAGTCTCAACACAATGGAGGTCATTGTCCCTTCTCTTGTTTGTGTGTGTGTGTGTGTGTGTGTGTGTGTGTGTGTGTGTGTGTGTGTCTCTCGGTCTGTCTGTCTCCCTGGAACAGCCGCTCATCAGTGATTAGTTATCACAAAACGAGGATCAAGGCTGCACTCTGACACATCAAGGCTGGAAACCCGGGCAGTGTTATTTATGTGCTGGAATAAAGGTGCCAGTATTTGCCTCCAGATCTATTCTTAGTACTAATTTGGGTGTTGTCATCACACATCTTTTTAAACGTTGTTAGGTGTAGTTGTTGAGTTACACTAGCAACAGTACCATGCTAATGGAAGCTGTACATAATGACATGAT
>NW_019458486.1:0-612 GCF_002814215.2 Seriola lalandi dorsalis | reverse complement strand
CATTTTGCACTTATCATCATATTGTCCGTGTCCTTTATTTCTTTCTGTGCAACGTGGTCCAAATAATGTTTTCTTTGTATACACACGCAATCTTCTATCTTTATAAGCCAAGTCAAAACCACAGCTGAACCGCTGAGACACCAGCAGAATCCATCACCGTGATAACGAGACAGCCTCCAGGGTTTTTATAATTATAACACATTGCATTTACTCTGTAGATAGTAGTTTAGTTAATAAATCTCTTTATGTACACTCAGTCGTCCTGTCGTGTTCTTTTAGTAGAGACTGGAGATCCATTGAATGGAGAAGTCACGGCTTCTGATATGAGATTGATCACATTAATCAAAGACATGATTCAGTGTTGTCCTTCCCAATTCTAAATTGTGGTGTTTACACTACACCGATGTAATTCCAATAAACACGCGCCAAAGTTGGCTCAATTTGAGGAACTACTCACCAAACAGTGGTACACAGCTGAAAGTAAACTTAGCAGGCTGAGACCAACAGCGGGAGAAAACACTCAAACTGAACTCACATTTTGAACCAAAAACATTTGAAACTCACATCGGACAAAACTCATGTCATGATTCAGTCAAACCTGAACACAAAGAC
>NW_019458485.1:0-669 GCF_002814215.2 Seriola lalandi dorsalis | reverse complement strand
AGTCCAGTCCTTAGTCCAGTCCTCAGTCCAGTCCTCAGTCCAGTCCTCAGTCCAGTCCAGTCCTCAGTCCAGTGCTCAGTCCAGTCCTTAGTCCAGTCCTCAGTCCAGTCCAGTCCTCAGTCCAGTCCTTAGTCCAGTCCTTAGTCCAGTCCTCAGTCCAGTCCTCAGTCCAGTCCAGTCCTCAGTCCAGTCCTCAGTCCAGTCCTTAGTCCAGTCCTCAGTCCAGTCCTCAGTCCAGTCCTTAGTCCAGTCCAGTCCTTAGTCCAGTCCTCAGTCCAGTCCCCAGTCCAGTCCCCAGTCCAGTCCTTAGTCCAATCCTCAGTCCAGTCCTCAGTCCAGTCCTCAGTCCAGTCCTCAGTCCAGTCCTCAGTCCAGTCCCCAGTCCAGTCCTCAGTCCAGTCCTCAGTCCAGTCCTCAGTCCAGTCCCCAGTCCAGTCCTCAGTCCAGTCCCCAGTCCAGTCCTCAGTCCAGTCCAGTTCTCAGTCCAGTCCTCAGTCCAGTCCAACCCAGTCCTCAGTCCAGTCCAGTCCTCAGTCTAGTCCAGTCCAGACCAGTCCAGACAGAGATGTCACTTTGGAGATTGTGATTGTGATTAATCAATAATGAATCAATCGATTAATCCCACTTCACCTTATTATGAATATGATTCCTCTGTTTGGCTGAAGTCGG
>NW_019458484.1:0-586 GCF_002814215.2 Seriola lalandi dorsalis | reverse complement strand
TGTGTGTGTGTGTGTGTGTGTGTGTGTGTGTGTGTGGTTTGCAAAACTGCTGGACTCATCACCCTTTGTGTTTTTCTAAGTGTTGAGTAGCTCAGCCTCAGGCAGGTACTTGCTCACCTACCTGGAACCAAAATATAAAAGTTGTGGTTTACATTGCAAATGGCTTTTAGTTCTCAAAATGTATTATACAAGTAACTCGTACTTCCTCTGGCCCAAACAAACAGCTTTTAAATAGATCACTCATATGAACGGTGTAGTTGATGCTGCAGGGAGATCAGCAGCTGCATAAATGGTCCTCCCATGAGTGACGTTAAAGTTAAAGTTAAATCATTTTTAAAGATTTTTAAAAATGTTTGATTTTCTTTAATCCATCACTTATTTACCACGATTCATATTTCCCTCTTTCGTTCTTTCGTTCTTTCTTTTTCTTTCTTTCTTTATTATAATGATCTATCTGCATCAACCCATCAACATCAAGAGGCAGCAGAAGTGTCCCTACACACACATACACACACACACACACACACACACACACACACACAGACCATTGATACATGATCTGTCTCTAATGTTCTTAATGTGAGTT
>NW_019458483.1:0-602 GCF_002814215.2 Seriola lalandi dorsalis | reverse complement strand
GGAGGTCGTAACCAGCAGGTGGAGTTTGCTTAGTTTGTCGACCATGAGCTGCAGCGTCCTGAGTTCACACCTGGCTGTTGTTATCTATCTGTCGCTGCTCCTCTCTTCTGTCCATATCTCTAATAAAAGGCATGAAAGTGATCAGAAAATACTCAGTTAACTTCTTCTTCTGAACTCAGGCTGTAGAATATTAACCTGAGCTGAACTGAAGTTGTTTTCCTCAGGAGGAGGACTGTGGATTTTGACCTGTTCTCTCAGAATCACTGCAGCCAACAGTAACCTGTCAGTAACAGAGCACTGACTCAAACAGACTTAAAAACCTGTGAACCTTTTCTTCTAAAGACCTTGGAAGTTTAACAAAACAAAGTGACTGATGGCCGTTGGTGTCAAAGGGCCGCACCAGTCTGAGAATGAAGTGAGAGGCAGATCTCAGACTCTGAATGTTGTTTCTCTACAGACTGAAGAACTATCGAAACTGTCTGTTTATCTCCACATCCTTGTGTTTTCAGGGTTAATGCTGTTTGTTCTCTGGGTTTCATGAGCACAGGAGTTTTAGAAGTTTGCCAACACAACATGAAATCTTCCTCGTGACATTAAACCAT
>NW_019458482.1:0-585 GCF_002814215.2 Seriola lalandi dorsalis | reverse complement strand
TTGCAGAGACATAAAATCCATTACAATTTTTTTTTTTTTTATTGTTGTTTCATACATTTATTGATGTAGCAAGGTTTCATATTGTACATATAGAACATGAATAAGCTGAGTAATTGGGGTTTGTTATAATCTGCTAAACTAGATGCAGCAAAGGTTGTTTTTCGTCCTTCTGTGGTGTGAGCATCATCAGCTGAATGGCTCAATGCGTTTTTGTGCATTCTGACCACATCTATTATAGCTACTATGTCTGATGTAGCCGACCTGCACGCAATTGCATAGATTGCCATTATCAATAACATTCTGAACCGTTCAGAAAAATACTTTGAAATGAGTTACAGGGTCATGAATTTCAATTAATCTCCATGGAAACACAAGAGTCCCATCTCATGGCACGTTTCATTGCAGACTTGAGAGGATGACAGTGAACATGTGACTGAACGTGTGACTCAGTCAGGCCTGAGACTGTGTTTTCTATACTTTTGTAATAAAACCACTGAAATGTTTATGTGCAACATGACAACAGTAACAGAAGTCGACAAGAGTCAAGAGGAGAGTCATGAAATCAACCTGCTCAGTGCATCATGG
>NW_019458481.1:0-517 GCF_002814215.2 Seriola lalandi dorsalis | reverse complement strand
AACTGCTCTTTAAAAACAGTAATTGTGGTACCAATCAGTAGCCTTTTGAAATGAAGCTATTCACCAGTGACTGCGGAGCATTTTTCAGCCGAGGTGGTTTTAAAAATGGACAGAAATGGATTTTGAAATTTGTTGTTTGGTGGTTTAATTACAGGTTTCAGGCAACCCTTTTAAATTTGTTTGTCTGTTACTCCAGAAATTTCAGTGTTTTGTCCAAAGCTCATGTTGAGTGTTTCCACTAAATGGTGGCACCAAAGTGATAAATGAGAGTCATTTAGGCAAAAAAAGAAAAAGAAAAAAAAAGACGCCTCTTTCTGCCAGAAATATATCAACGTGACAGAGACCAGTGGAGAAAAAGTCCAGCCTCACTTTAAGGCTTCAACTTTGACAACCACTTTAATGAAGGAAGTTTTATCGTCAACACTAAGACACAATTAAGATTTAAAACTCAGCTACAGAAATTTAAAATAGAAAAATATGACTTTTTATTTGTAGAAAGAAGCTGTTGGTTTTCTCA
>NW_019458480.1:0-619 GCF_002814215.2 Seriola lalandi dorsalis | reverse complement strand
GTTTCAGTTTTAATTTCTTGGAAGCAGAAACCTCATATCAGCTTACTGTACATGGTTGGGTGTATGTCCATAACCTGCATGTAAAATACATTTAATCTTGAAAAGTTTAAACGAACGCTGTTTTGTTGGTGTTTCTCTCTTTCATTTGTTTGCGTTGCTTTGTTTTGCTTTAAGCTTTTGCTTTTTGTGCAGGTAAAACATCTAGTATCTGAAGTCACACTGTATAGGTCTGTTATGATAAAGGCTTGGTTTAGTTTATCGATAAATGCATAAAATATTTGATGTAATAATCTGATTTGAGGTTTGTTAATCCGTGGGGTCACAATTTTTATTTACAGCTGCCCGAATGATCCCTGTTGTACAACTCTACTTCATGATTTGATCTTTGTTGCATTAGTTTTTCTTGATCTTTTCTCCCTCTTGACACGTGGGTCAGTGTTAAATAACTCAAGAGATATTTTAAAAACAAACATCTTGGGTTAATTGTGATGATGTACAATCAAACCCAGTCTAATATGATAATTTCCTTTTATCCATGCTTTCTCAACAAATATGACAGTGACACCAACACAAAGCTTCACTCTGTGTCTTAAGTTATTAATGATGTGATTTTCGACAC
>NW_019458479.1:0-662 GCF_002814215.2 Seriola lalandi dorsalis | reverse complement strand
GGCGCTGGGTTTCTTCGCTGCCAAACAAGAAACCAGCTGCCGCAACCCTCACGGCCGAGGACGGCACCGTCAGAACCGCACCGGAGAACCTGTGCTGGATTTTACCGACGGATCTTCACACATCTAATCGCTTGGAAGCGATCCAAGTAAGAGGTTTACCTCTGGGCAGAGACTGTATTAATTGTGTGTTTAACTTAGCTTTTGATGTTGGTTTTTAATTTGCTGTGTTTGAACTGTGCTAACAGTGTTTTTCCATGGACCGCTGAGTCCTTTGTACAATACAATTAAGAGTGTTGAAGTTACTGCGCTGCTTGCTGTTATTCATCACTCCAGATTAACCGTGTGTCCCTTTGCGGGACCGCTGGGTGTGACGTCCCCCAACCATCCGACACGTGCGGTGAGGACTCGAATTAGGTGAGCAAAGAAGCCCGACCCCCAATCGGCGCACTTTTAGATTGTCTACTCAAGATATAATCCTGTCCGCCATTTTGGCTCACGTGGTCTAACACCCTTGGACCCGTCCGCCATCTTGAACCCTGTGGGACACGATCTTTCCAGATCACGTCCGCCATCTCGCCTCACTCACATTCACACACACACGCACATACAGATATACACACACACTCACCTATACACACAGCCACCAGTGGCGGCTGCTGGTC
>NW_019458478.1:0-516 GCF_002814215.2 Seriola lalandi dorsalis | reverse complement strand
TCCTGTACCACGACATCGACGTGGAGGGCCACAAACCCATTAAGCAACACGCATACAGGGTAAATCCAGCTAAGCGGGCCCTGATGCAGCAGGAGGTGAGCTATCTGGTTGAGCATGGATTAGCTGTCCCCAATACGAGTGCGTGGAGCTCCACCTGTGTTCTGGTTCCAAAACCTGACAACACCAACGACTACAGAAAAGTAAATACAGTCACAAAACCAGAATGGAGGACTGTATAGATCGTGTAGGCTCTGCAAAAAGCTGGACCTGTTTAAAGGTTACTGGCAGGTTCCTTTAACACCACACGCCTCAGAAATGTCCGCTTTTGTCACACCCGACACCTTCCTCCAGTACACCGCTATGCCCTTAGCCAAAGCTTATTTAGATGATGGAGTTGCCTACTCCTCCACCTGGTCTGACCATCTCCACACACTGTCTCTCAGATTCAGCCGTCTTCGCGAGGCTTCTCTCACACTTAACCTTGTGAAGTGTGAGTTTGGCAAAGCCACTGTTACC
>NW_019458476.1:0-585 GCF_002814215.2 Seriola lalandi dorsalis | reverse complement strand
GCTGCCGCTGCTGCTGCTGGAGGTGGTGGGAATGAAAGACAAAAGGCCTGTCACCAACTGGCCAGGAGCACCAAGTGTGTGTGTGTGTGTTTTACTACCTGACTTTTTTTTCTTTTTTTTTTAGTATATTTGCACTGAAGTATGTGTGTGTTTATAATTGCTCCTCTCCAGATTCTTTCAGAGAGCTGTCAGATGTATCCGGGTCTTGTGTAAACACTGTATGACAGCCACTGGCAGCAGCAGACTGCTGCTCTACCTGAGCCAACACTGCAGTGTGTGTGTGTGTGTGCGTGTGTGTGCGTGTGTGTGCGCGTGTGTGCCTCAAGTTGCAAAAACAGTTACCCTTTGGGAGCCCCTCAGTGTCAGAGCGGGGACTTTGCAAAGTCACAGCGGTGTCACCGTCCGCCGAAACCATCAATCTGATGTCCCGTCATCGCCCACCTTCTCCCTGCTCTCTACCCATAATCCCCTTCTCCTCTGTCAAATATGGCAGCTTAAATTGGTCAGCCGAGATGAAAGACATCTCGTGCGTGTCTCCTTGATTGAGGTTACCGTCCGCCAGCGTGCTCTTTCACTCATTTTTTT
>NW_019458475.1:0-603 GCF_002814215.2 Seriola lalandi dorsalis | reverse complement strand
TCCTGCAATTATTTTCTTAATCAATTAATTTCCTAATAACAGATAATTTGGTCTTTAAAACGTCAGAAAATAACAAATACATGTCTTCAGATGTCCAAACATATTCAGTTTACAGTCACGAGACCGAGAGAACCATCAGATCCATAAAGTCCAGAAGGTTCTGACCACAGGTCACAGGTTCAAAGGTTCTGATACGACAGCAGCTACAGTACGGTGAGTTAGAGAAACACTGTGTCAGCACATCCACACCATCCACCTGTCCACATCAAGCACCTGTGTTTGTGCTGAGCAGGTAAAATTGTTGTGCTTGTTGTTCTTGTTGTTCTTGTTGTTGTTGTTGTTGTTGTTTACTCCTGACGAATGAGTTTCCTTATGTGGACGATAAAGCTAAACCTGATCTGACCCGGAGACACAGAGACATGTACTGAGGATTAACTGACATTGTAAATTAAATCTTAAGAATCAGTTTAAATTAATGAAGGAGAGCTGCGTTATTATTTTCTGCTGCATTCACTCAGATGTAATACGTGGCTCCTGCAGGTCTAATTTCAGGTGTCGTGCCGCAGGTGCGATTTCACACCAGGTAACACAAACACACTGCAG
>NW_019458474.1:0-685 GCF_002814215.2 Seriola lalandi dorsalis | reverse complement strand
GTTTTCCTTCTGAAAACTCTTCAGTTGTTTGATGATGTCACAGCCACGGTCTCTCCTGATTGGCTCTCCTCAGCCTGGACTACCGGTGGTGAATACACCATGATAATGAATCACAGTGTCACTGACCTTGTTGTCTTTGCAGCTGTTACAACCGTCTTCACTCTCCCTCCTTCGCAGTATTTTTTGCAACGAATCAACTGCAGAGGAGACAATCTACTTCCTGTTTACACTAGCTCGCACGTGCTCAGTGTATGTGATTGCACAGGTATGTGTGTGTTTTCAGGTGTGACAGTCTGGACGGAGATTTTCGCTTTTAAAATGAAAACGTAGTCGTGTGGATGCAGTTTCAGTGTTGACAGGAATCCCCTCCTCCCTCCCTCTCTCTCTCGCCCTCTCTCTCTCGCCCGGCCCTCCTGCAGCCTCACACCACTCCAGTCCTGCCGTATCATCCTCTCACACACACTCCGCATCATAATTAGGCCATGTACCGAGTTCCCCGATAGCGCGTACAGTTTAGTTTCTGTCTTAATTCCTTATCAGATGCATCGATCGTTGACTGATCTGCGGCGGCTGTCTGGAGAGCAGCGATAAGCCGTGTGTATGTGTCTCTCTCTGCAGCCCGCCCTGTGTGTTCAGCCTCTGTACGGCGTGTGTGTGTGTGTGTGTGTGTGTGTGTGTGTGTGTG
>NW_019458473.1:0-519 GCF_002814215.2 Seriola lalandi dorsalis | reverse complement strand
GAGATGGTACAACCCTCCTGAACATCTGTTTAGTGGAACAGCTGCTCTGATATTGATTAATCACTCAATAGGCTAACGGATCGATCGATCACTTCTCTCTGGTGTCATAACCTGGTCTCAGTTTAAATTCCTCAGTCTCTCTAACACTCCTATTATTTCAGTCACTCACCTGTGCGTGCAGACATCGACGGGCTCAGGTGAGACTCTAGCTCTGGACAGAACAGCCGTCTGTGTGTGTGTGTGTGTATGTGTGTGTGTGTGTGTATTAATTTTCCAGTTTAAGACGCTGTAAGCACCGCTCCTACTGTAAGCCCCGCCCCTGCCCCGGCGTCTCCTCTATCATCAAGACAAACACTCCAACACAGAAATGAAGTCAACCCCTCTTTCAACATGGTCAGCATTCTTTCTGAAATCCTGTTGTTGGGCTGTGTAGCTGTTAGTATTACAGAAACACACAATGATCCAACAACATAACAAACAACAGCAGTTTGAACGCAACAACCTTCATAAAGGTGTATT
>NW_019458472.1:0-593 GCF_002814215.2 Seriola lalandi dorsalis | reverse complement strand
CTGTCCAATTGGAATCAAGGTCGGACTGATTAGATTTTAGTGGTCAAAAGTGACCTCACAAAATGCAGTTTTGACCTTGTGAATGCAAAATCTCCGTAACGCCTTCAAAGAACTTGTTTAAATTTGGTACAAATGTTTACTGGGACTCAAGGATGAACTGATAAGATTTTGGCGGTCAAAGGTCAAGGTCATGATGACATTACAAAATGCGGTTTTGGCCTTTTGAACGCAGTATCTAGAGAACTCCACAAGGGAATCCCTTCACATTTGTTACAAATGTCCACAGGGACTCATGGACAAACTGATTAGATTTTAAAGGTCAAAGGTCAAGGGCAGTGTGACCTCATAAATCACTTTTTGGCCATTACTCAAGACTTAACACATTAATTATGACAAAATTTCACACAAGTGGTTAATTTTTTATATAATTCTGGATTAACAGGGATGTAACTTGAAACTAGTCTGAGTGGTGGAGGTAGACAACCATGAGGTGGTAATCATTCAGATGGTTCTGCTCATATTGTAAGGCAGTTATAGATTGCCCCCTCTTTCCTTATGTGTTACTTGTTTTTTTTATTTTTTTTTTATATTAT
>NW_019458471.1:0-514 GCF_002814215.2 Seriola lalandi dorsalis | reverse complement strand
AAAAGTCAGAAGATCAACAAAATCCTAAGAATCTATCCTCTGGGGAGCTTGAACGTCTACACAAAATCTTCTGACAGTCCATCCAATACTTGTTGAGATATTTAAGGAGCAAAGTGGTGGACTTCCAACATCCCTTTCTGTCACCCATGATCATGCCTTTTTCAACATCTGTTACATCATGCCTTAAACCCATTCTTGTCGAGTCATGTACGAGTGCATAAATGGAGCTACTAAGGAACAAACCAGTTTTATGCAGCGGAAGGCCAACTTCTCTGCAAGGTTGGGGTTTTTAGGTTTTAAGTGATTGCATTTAGTGCAAGGGTGGATGTTTCTGTGTGTGCACTTTATCAGTTTACTACAATAAAGATAAAGAAGCTGTAGAACAGTGTGGTCAGATGACAGAATCAGCTCAGCAGCCAAAGAGCATTGATGATTCATTATCTTAAACATTTTTAGATTTTCTGTCAAATTATTAAAACACATTTCTGTAATTTTTTCTTTTCATATTTCTTGG
>NW_019458470.1:0-516 GCF_002814215.2 Seriola lalandi dorsalis | reverse complement strand
GATCAGGTAGGAAACTTAGGGCAGCGTTTTAAAGAGGGTGCTGTAGCGCTGCAGTCAGCAGAGAGAGATGTTTTAAGCCCTGATTTAAATGAGCTGACAGTGTCAGCAGAGCTCAGGTGTTCAGGAAGCTTGTTCCACAGCTGAGGAGCAGAGACACTAAAAGCTGCTTCACCTGGTTTTCACCTGGAAGACTGAGTGAACCTGATGAACCTGAGAGGTCCGGACGCTTGCGTTTGATCCCAAGACCATTAAGTGCTTTATAGACAGCAGTAGGATTTTTGACTCAGAGGAAGTCGGAGCAGAGACCGATGTGATGTGCTCCACTCTCTTGGTGTTAGTGAGGACTTGAGTTTTTACTGTGAAGACATTGTTACAACAGTCCAGCCGGCTGAAAATAAATGCATGAATACGTCTTTCTGTTTCCTGTTTGGACAGGAATCCTTTAGTTCACGCTGTTTCTTTAGATAGTAACAGGCTGATTTTGTAATTGTCTTGGCGTTCAGTCCGAGTCTCTGA
>NW_019458468.1:0-604 GCF_002814215.2 Seriola lalandi dorsalis | reverse complement strand
CATTTACATTTTACGCATAACAGCAAAATCACCACACTGGTCTCAAAGTGACGTTGCAACAGAAACAGACATAAATATATATGTATATGATATGTGCAGAAAAACATAATTTCCTCTGCATCCATGGTGATTCTGACCCACTGCTCTGACTTACAATGCCATGGTCATATCCTTCGCTATACTCTGGTCATGTAACTCGTATATTTCAGACAAACCTTTTGTCAGTTACCCTTCTTTAACATCTTATTTATTTAATTTTGAATCCTTTTTAATGACCTTATGAAGTTGAATTATCATGAATTTACCTTGAAACTGTACAGTTCCAGAGACACTGTACATCTCCCGTTCCTGTCAGCCCTGCTTAGCCCGTGTATAGATTTGAAGGTATTTGTGGGCTTTTACATTTGTGTCCTGCAATACAAGTAGATATGCATTGAAACTACAATTTATTTGAATTTGGCTTTTAATAATTAAAATATACTATATGTATCAACTAGTTTAGTTCATGTAAACAGAACATGTTTTGTGACCATCACCAGTCATAAGAGAAATCCTCTCTTAGTGAGTCACCTGCACAATGACAATGATAGCATCAAAGGGTTTA
>NW_019458467.1:0-516 GCF_002814215.2 Seriola lalandi dorsalis | reverse complement strand
CTGTTGATAATGTCTCCCATGGTGCTCATATGTTGACTGACTTTTTGAAATTTAAGCATCAAACAATATGTTATATATGGCATACATTCAAAAATAGACACATATAAGGACATATTTACATAAAAGGACACAGATTTACTAGGGTTTTATACAAATGGATGAAACATAGAGACACTCTTACAGGGTAACTGCACCCAGGCATTTAATTCTGCATGTGTTGTACAGCACAGCACTTCACAGTGCACTGTAGTCCAACACTACATCACTGATTATGTGTAGTCACAAGCACAAAAGCCTACCCCTGTCCACACACATTATGTTGAGTCTGGTCAGAAATCCAATGGACTTTTTCTACATGTAAGACTTTGTGTGGAGTTGCTCTTCAAATTTAATTAAAAACATTTATTTATTTCATTATATTATGATCTACTTTCTGATTGAAGTGACAAAGTCAACAGAGGTGCAGATCACAGTGGAGAGTTCAGCAGGGTATACATGTCTGTGTTGATGTCAGTG
>NW_019458466.1:0-610 GCF_002814215.2 Seriola lalandi dorsalis | reverse complement strand
ATCGAATGAGCAAATATATCACCCAATTTGTTTATTTCACTTATGGTACTGTCTCTCTGGCCTTTAAATCAATGAACATTTATTGTAATATCACAGTCTTAATGTGGGTAATAAATACATATTGATGAAAGCGTATAGTATGTACTGTATAGTCTGGTGATGTGGTATTACACTCAACAGGCTCATGGCCCTCAATAGAAAAATGTCCAACTGCGCAAATTAGTTAATGCTGAAAAAAAAACCGACCTTACAGAGACAGTGTTGTGATATTCAAAACATAAAAGCAAACGTCTGTGTTTGAGAAAATAATTGACGCATAAAAAGTACTTTTTTCATTATGGATAAATGACCTGAGGGGGCTTTTATCTCAACCAATTAGTAATCTGCTCCTTTGCTGTCTGCATTTTTATGATTCAAACAAATAAGCATATTGAGAGAGGAATTAAAAGTGGAATCGGCTCTTTCTCAGTCGGGAAACTTTTCACAGGTTGAAGTGCATCTGATGGAGTAAATCTGACAGGCACATTGTGAAAAACTAAATTTAATGGAAGGACTTTCTTCCTGATTGAGTCCCACCACGTGAAGCCCGTATGGGGTTTTCCTCCCATGG
>NW_019458465.1:0-671 GCF_002814215.2 Seriola lalandi dorsalis | reverse complement strand
ACTGAGTTAACATCCATATGTTGTTTTTATATAATACAAGACATATGATGAGTGAAATAATCAGCAACACCATGACTGAGTGTTTCCACCTTGAGCTGCAGTGAACCAATGCCAGGGTTTCATACATCACAAACCTAAGGAACCAATCCTGTCAACTTGTAAGGACGGGGGGTGGGGCTAAATAAACCTGAAACCTTGTCAGTACACACATACTCTCTGCTCTTTCACCTGTCCACCTGGAGCCAGCAGGTGGTGGGCGGGGCTCAAGACCTGATGCAGAATTTCTCAATCAGAAATAAGAGCATCAGACCCAGATTTGAATTTATTTTCACTCTTTATATGGTGTAGCGTTAACACCATAATTTAGAATTTGCTCTCGTTGAAATGGGGCACCAGTCCTCTGGGAGGACAACAATGAATTACTTCATTGATAAATGTATTCTTTTGACGTAGAGACTGGAGACCCATTGAATCGAGAAGTCATGGCTTCTAATATGAGATTGATACAACAGGACAACAACTGGGTGTAAATAAAAGGAGTTTATTAACTAAACTACTATCTACAAAGTAAATGCAACATGTAATCATCATAAAGATGAAAATAATAATGAAATGAGCAGTGTGATGAGTTGGCAATGGTGGGAGAGAATATGTTCTGGCTATACAGCTAA
>NW_019458464.1:0-477 GCF_002814215.2 Seriola lalandi dorsalis | reverse complement strand
GAACACAGGGTCTTCAGCTCTACACTACAGAACCACAGAGACACAGGACAGGCACAGAGAGAGCGACAGACAGGACACTGAGGACACAGCTACTCTAACGGGCAGCGGCAGTCACCGGGCCTGAGGAGGCGGCGGCGGCGGAGGAGGCGTGGCGTCCAGCTTCCTTAAACTCTTCCTGTAAGCTGGTGAGACTCAAATGACCCTGAGCTGATCCTGACGACCTCTGTGGACAGTCACACAAATCAGACTGAGACGTCAGCACTGACAACAGGCTGCATGATGGGTAATGATGGGATCCAGTCCGTCCCTTTAACTAAGAGCCACGCTTCTCTATTATGTTGTAACACGTTGTCTGTGTTTGAATCACTGATATGTTATATATATGTTATTACACCTGGACTGCACTGATGTCATATTTATATTTGTCTTTATATTATTGTGAAGACGTAAAACACAGAATTAAATTTAACACCAACC
>NW_019458463.1:0-531 GCF_002814215.2 Seriola lalandi dorsalis | reverse complement strand
GGTGACCTGATGTGATTCAAAGCGTCTGTTGTGTGTTGCCTTTAACTGTCTGTGAAGGTGAAATCAACGAGAAACTCTGTGCGGGTCTGAAGCCTTCACACCAGGAGCACTTTCTTTTCTTTCCCATCGCTCTCTCGCAGAGTTAATTAAGGCTGTCAGAGTGGGGGTGTCTCAGGGGAAATCCTGCTTTATATTACTGTGATTGGACTTCCTTCAATGTTCCTCACACACATAGGGACCTGACAGTTTCACCTGCATATTGATTATATTAAGCCGACACTGTCCCTTAGGTGTGTTTTCGGTCTGTCCCGGACGCCGGTCTTCACTCAACCTTGACAAGTTCTACATTGTTTTAAAGCTCCAAGTCTCCTGGGGCGTCGTGTAGCGTAGTGGTTTAAGCAGGCGCCCCATGTGTAGAGGCTACAGTCCTCGTTGCAGTCGGCCCCGGTTCGAATCCTGCATCGGACGGCCTTTCGCTGCATGTCATTCCCCCTCTCTCTGCCTCCCCGTTTCCTGTCACTCTCCACTGTG
>NW_019458462.1:0-484 GCF_002814215.2 Seriola lalandi dorsalis | reverse complement strand
TGTCAGAAGCAAAACAGGAGAGTTTTAATGGAAAAATGAAAATATGGCAGCAGCTCTTAATCCTCTGAGGATGGAGAGAAACAAACTGTTAGTCTCTCTTCAGGTCGTGTAAAAATACAAATCAAGAGTGGAAGATACTTCAATGACACTTCTCACTGACATCTACAGGTGGTTAAAACACATTTGTCATATCACAGTATTCGTGAGACATTGTGACCTTGTCTTGGTTCTTGAACACAGAGCGGCCCCATGTTTTTTTTTCTTTTGTTTGTTTTTTTTAAATAGATCTCAGAGGTTGAATCAGTGTTGTCAGTTAAGATTTTTGGTACCACTTTACAATAAGACTACCCTTATGATATACTGTATATAAATGGTTCATACTGAGGAGCACAACCAGCTCAAACAATCCTCCATCACACAGTGAATACACCATCAGCAGAGCTGCTCTGTCTCACAGTGGAGACTACAGCTGTAGAGGTAGAAG
>NW_019458461.1:0-577 GCF_002814215.2 Seriola lalandi dorsalis | reverse complement strand
GAAGAAGAAGAAGAAGAAGAAGAAGACTCAGTGTCATGGCTTCCACTCTTGCTTCACTTTGCCAGGTTAAACTCTCGTGTTGAAAAAGTTTAAATTACAGTGCACTTACTTTGTCACCATAGCAACATGGACATGGACGAAGATAACGACAGTTTTGGAATATGCTTTATTCTTCCAGAGGGCGGTAAAACAGCGCCTTGTTGCCCACATGGTAAGTCTGAATGTACAGGACAACCATAGTAGACAAGTCAGTGATATAACTAACTGCCTTAGGAAATTGCTTATCTCAAAGTTGATTTGTTTTTTGGCATATGTCCACAGTTTGTATAATATACCTTAAGGCATTTTACGAACAAATATGGCGTTTTGATAAATTCGGCGTGTTGATATAAATATAAAACAGCTCGTACAGCAACGAAATCTTCACTTTAAAACGACTTCGCGCTACAAGCTCAGAGGGTGTATTGTGACAGAAAAAAAGACAGTGCGAATTAAGTGTATCTAAGCTTCAAGCCGAATTTTAGCTAACTACACACAGCTTATTTCCCGCTGTGTGTTTCTGTAAGAATTCAAGGAA
>NW_019458460.1:0-1162 GCF_002814215.2 Seriola lalandi dorsalis | reverse complement strand
TTTTCATTTTTATGCTGTGCTATACTATGATATTTTTTGACACTTTATGCCATACTATACTATGACGTTTTTTTTATTTTTATGTCATACTGTACTATGATGTTTTTTGACATTTTTATCCCATACTATACTATGATGTTTTTGACATTTTCATGCCATACTATACTATGACGTTTTTTTACATTTTTATGCCTTACTATACTATGATGTTTTTTGACATTTTCAGGCCATACTATACTATGACGTTTTTGACATTTTTATGCCATACTATACTATGATGTTTTTTGACATTTTAAGGCCATACTATACTATGACGTTTTTGAAATTTTTATGCCATACTATACTATGATGTTTTTTTACATTTTTATGCCATACTATACTATGATGATTTTTTACATTTTTATGCCGTACTATACTATGACGTTTATGACATTTTTATGCCATACTATACTATGATGTTTTTTGACATTTTCATGTCATACTATACTATGATGTTTTTTGAAATTTATATGCCATACTATACTATGATGATTTTGACATTTTCATGCCACACTATACTATGACGTTTGACATTTTTATGCCATACTATACTATGATGTTTTTTGACATTTTCATGTCATACTATACTATGATGTTTTTTGAAATTTTCATGTCATACTATACTATGATGTTTTTTGAAATTTATATGCCATACTATACTATGATGTTTTTGACATTTTCATGCCATACTATACTATGATGTTTTTTTACATTTTTATGCCATACTATACTATGATGTTTTTTGACATTTTCAGGCCATACTATACTATGACGTTTTTGAAATTTTTATGCCATACTATACTATGATGTTTTTTGACATTTTTATGCCATACTATACTATGATGTTTTTTGAAATTTATATGCCATACTATACTATGATGATTTTGACATTTTTATGCCATACTATGACGTTTATGACATTTTTATGCCATACTATACTATGATGTTTTTTGACATTTTCATGGCATAATATACTATGATGGTTTTTGAAATTTATATGCCATACTATACTATGATGTTTTAGATATTTTCATGTCTTATATACAATGATTTTTTTTTTTTTAATTGTCATGCCATACTATACTATGACGTTTTAGGACTAACCTTACTATTACAATATTAT
>NW_019458459.1:0-516 GCF_002814215.2 Seriola lalandi dorsalis | reverse complement strand
TTGTATTTTTTCATTTGTTGTTAAATAAATCCTTGAACTAAGCCAACCCTGTCCGAGAGTCTGCCTTTGGGTCCTTTGTACCTTAACCCTGAGAGCTGATTTATTTTTTCAGCGTTTAAGTTGACTTTAAATTGCAGTAGACATATTCCTGACATGCTGAATTGTTTTGCATCATGTTTTAAATTGGTGGAATCTATTCTTACCAAGAAATCAGGTGGAGAATGTAGCCTATAGGAAATAAGCCTTGGTGTGAAAAGTTCCTAGTGGACAGCGACGTGTTCTCAATCTAGTTTTCAGATTGATTTAAAATCTAAATTAAATCCAGGGAATTTGACTGATGAATCATCCTCAATCTTGCAGTACATCACCATCCAGATATGTTAAACAAATGCATGCCAGAGGAATTATCACCTTATTCTCCCAGAGACCCAAACTCTAAGACTGCCTATGTGAGTTGCACACAGTGATGGTTGTGGTAATATTAAATGCTTTATTGCCCTATCAGGGCTTTTTTTT
>NW_019458458.1:0-461 GCF_002814215.2 Seriola lalandi dorsalis | reverse complement strand
GGAAATCGACTCCAGAGGTCACTCATTCATTCAACAGCCACACCCTGATCCATATAATGAATAAATGGAGGAGTCGTCGCAGGTGGGCCTCCCTGACCTACAGGACGTTATGACCTGTGCTGGAAACGTCAAGATCATTTGTCAGTATTACACCTGCTGTTGCTAGACACCAACCTGTTTGACGTTATAGCCAGCCTTGGCACTGGTCTCTATGTACATCACATTGAGCTCACGAGCTTTCCTCTCTGCCGCCTCAACAGAAACTTGCCTGCCATGGTCCCGGGAAGTGAGGGGGAGGGAGTGGTGTTCAGTGTGGTGTTGAGGGAAACACAAAAAAATTCAAAATGACATGGATAGAACAGACCAGGAAAGGGAACAAAAAAAGGAAAGGAAAGGGAAAAAAAAAAAAAAAAAAAAAAAAAAAAAAAAAAAAAAAAAAAAAGAAAAAAAAAAAAAAAAAA
>NW_019458457.1:0-487 GCF_002814215.2 Seriola lalandi dorsalis | reverse complement strand
AACAAAATAAAATAAGAGTATGTGTATTAATTATTTTAGAATGATGTCAGGCCTGATTATTGATTGTGCCTGATATCTGGTGGCTCAGTGTGTGTGTGTGTGTGTGTGTGTGTGTGTGATGACAACAGTCCATACTGTCTGCTATGCATGTGTGTATGTGCATTGGTGTTTCTATGTGCACGTGCATGTGTGTTCCGGTGTGTGTGTGTGTGTGTCTGTGTGTGTGTGTCCTCATGGCCTCGCCCATTAAGCTGTGCTGAGGGCAGCACTTCCTTTATGCATGCTGAAAGTCCCAGGGATTTTGGCAGAACAAAAACCTCTCCAGGGAGTGAAAAGGCCTTGAATGCCTGTTAATGCCGTCCCGACCTCTGGACTCTTGCAGGCTGCTGCGTACGTGTCTATATGGTCGAATATGAGCATGGACAGTTTGTGACAGTACTGTATATTGTCATAATGAGACACCGGGACTCATCAATAAAATAACCAC
>NW_019458456.1:0-533 GCF_002814215.2 Seriola lalandi dorsalis | reverse complement strand
AAGTTTTATGTGCCTAGTAAGATTCCTCCTCGCATTAAACCTCCTCCCACAAACACTGCAACCAAATGGTGTCTCTCTTGTATGAAGCTTTATGTGCCGAGTAAGATACATCTTCGCATTAAATTTCTTTCCACAAACACTGCAACCAAATGGTTTCTCTCTTGTATGAATTTTTATGTGCCTATTAAGATTCCTCTTCACATTAAATCCCTTCCCACAAACACTGCAACCAAATGGTTTCTCTCCTGTATGGACTTTCACGTCCGCTGTGACATGATGCTGTCGGTAGGAATCTTTCCCACAAACTTGAGAAACAAATGGTTTCTCTCCTGTATGGGCGTTGGTGTGCCACCTAAGATTCGTCTGTCTCTTAAATCTTGCTTTGGTTTCCTTCCAATCAATGTCACTGTCTTCTGTGTTGGAAGACTCTGATACTTTTTCATCTGTGTCTGGTTGAAGGTGACCATGTGGATCTAAGTTCCTGTCTGGTTTATATCTTCCACAGTCGTCTCCATCAGCCTCTGTTTCCATCT
>NW_019458455.1:0-531 GCF_002814215.2 Seriola lalandi dorsalis | reverse complement strand
CTGCCTGCAGTGGCTCTCTGATATTAAAACACAATGTCCCAATCGATCATGGATCAATAGATGTCACCTGCTCTCAGTTTCACCGGTTTCTTACCTGAACGAGAACAAAATATCTTCTTTTCCAGCGTTTCCACACTCTCTGTCCCACAGCGTAAAGATACCTGAAACACAACATCAGGTTAAAGGAAAATGTGGTTCCAACCAACTGTTGGTGGTCTGTTATTCTTCCCTAACAAAAAGCACATGAAACCATTTATGGCTTTATGTGAATTTATCTAGGGAGGCAACTAATATGATTGTCATCATCAGCCTGATGATTATTTTCTCAATTAACTGTTGAGTCATTAACATGTCAGAAAACAGTAAAAGAAAATGTCCATCCCAGTTTCTCCAAGTCCAAGATGACAACTCCAAATGTTTTATCTGACCAAAAAAAAGATATTAGGTTTACTCTCATATAAAACAGAGAAAAGCAGGAAAATCTTCAACTTTCAGAGGCTGAAACCTCAATTTATTTATTTGCATAAAAAT
>NW_019458453.1:0-610 GCF_002814215.2 Seriola lalandi dorsalis | reverse complement strand
TTTTATACTACCTGGTAAATCCTCCATGGTATTTCCCAATAGAATTTCATTGTGTGTGACACGCTGCACCATTACAATGGTAATCTGCCAAGGTGAAAGCTGCCTTTTAAAGGAAATGGGAGATGGCACTCTGATTGGTTTATTGCACGTTATGCCCAAAACACCCCCATGATTATTTAAGAGACCGGGGCAGCGACTGCTTTTTCCAGAATTAAAATAGCATAAGGACACGCCCCTAAACGCACTTTCACCATGTGCTTTAGACTGTTAAAATAGAACCCAAGGTCTTTACTGGATAAACAGTCTGGAACGGAGGCAGTCAGTCAGGAGCAGGCAGACAAATCCAGAAGGGCTCGACTAAGGCGAGGTTAAAAAACTAGCAAAGACATCCCACAAGAAAACTAGCAGTAACACTAACTAACACTCGTCATGGAGAGCAGAGGCTGAATACAGTAGGAGAGAGGAGAGAATGAGACACAGGTGAAACAGATCGGGGGCGGGGCAGACATTCAAAGAGGAGGGATATACAAGGGCAGGAAGTGGGGATCTGTGGGGTAAGTGAGAAAGAATAAATATAAGAAAATACTTAAAAATTGAATGGAAAAAAGAA
>NW_019458452.1:0-646 GCF_002814215.2 Seriola lalandi dorsalis | reverse complement strand
TGTCAGCAGCTTTACAGTGGACTATTATCTCCTCTGACCATGTGGGGGCAGTGTTGACTGTAGTGCTATGTTAGGGTAAAACGGAAAAGGACACAGGTCACGCGGTGTGTTATTTCGGACATAAGAATGAGTGTCTACTTTCTTCTCTCATACCAGATCTACAGATTCAGAAAAAATCCACAAATTGTAAAATACAACTCATCTCAAAGGGCTCGCAGTCACCTTGGGTACAGTATGGCTTTGTAAAGCATTTAAAGTGTTTCATTCATTCATTCATAAATTATTCATTTTAGAGTTCTGACTGTGGAAGTCGCCTCTTGCTGTTTAATATCTGCTTTAAATGGACACGAGCATATCTCCAAATGACTGGATTTGAAAGATGGTGAATTTTCTGGTTGTATTTGAAGACACAGTTAGCTCACTGCTAAAGCTAACTGGCGTATGATATTTGACACATTAATTAGCTAAACGCCTTTATGCTTTTTCACAGCGCATTACTACGTGCTGCGTGAAGTCCCACGAGCTCATCGTGGTTTCCAGACTGAGGCTATACCTCCACGTGCAGAGGCAACGCCCACCTCCATACAAGTCAGCCGCAGTCCTGGACTCTGATTGGCTGAGATGTTGACACGGACTCGTATCTGTG
>NW_019458451.1:0-528 GCF_002814215.2 Seriola lalandi dorsalis | reverse complement strand
GTTGTTTTGTCCTCTCTGTAAAATGTTGTACTATTCAATGCACTGCTTTTCAGTTTTCTTTCAGTAAATAGACTACAACTAACTCCTCTAACACTTGGACCTTAACTCTTTCCAGATCCTGAACTTCAACTGACACTTCAACTCCCTTCGGCATTTTCGGAGCAAAATAACATTTCTGTTGATATGTTACAACAGCCATAAGAGCCTTGATTCATGACAGAGAGTGCTGTCACACTCAATATATAGATAGATACTTATCCCCTAGGGGAAAATCATGTGTCCATTAGCTCATTGTTGAAAATAATAAAAACAGTTGATAATAAATAAACAATAATAATTAAATTAGTCTAGGATCTCCTGAACCTCTCTGTTCTGCAGCACAGTGAGATGAGAGGTTTGCTGCAGCTGTAGCTGCTTCTCTGTCCTGCCAGAATGTTGTGGAGAGGATGGTTGGTATTGTCCAAGATGGCCTCCATCTTACATTGCATGCATCTCTCCATAACAGTCCTGAGTGAGTCCAGACTCCTG
>NW_019458450.1:0-605 GCF_002814215.2 Seriola lalandi dorsalis | reverse complement strand
TGACCTTGACCCCACGTTGGAGCTTTGAGCAGGTTTTAGCAGAATATTCAGCCTGACAGAAACACAAACCACAATTCTCTATATTCAACAGGAAGAGACTGTGCTGGATGTAAAAGGGTTTTGGTTTGAACCCATGAAACTAGAGCTGTGTCCCAGTTCAGGGTCTCATCCTTCAGACGCTGTGTTTGAAGACCGATAGACTGTCCCATCTCAAAGGCTCCTTCAAATGCAGCTTTCTTTTCCTGGACAATTAAGTTTCCAACATGTGGATCCTTTGTGGTCGAACTTATCCCAAGATTCATTACGCGCTGGTAATGAGACAATGCAACTGTTAAAACCAAGAGACTTAAAACTAAAAGTTTTAGTGAAAAAAAAGTTACGTGTTGTCAAGGTTGCTAAGCGACAGGAGGTAAGGGCGGGATATGAAGTGAAGGTGTTACATTCACATGCTGCATGTTTAACATATTAAAAATACCTGCGGCATATTTCCATTCCCTTTGTGTCACTGTGAGCTGCAGCAGAAAGAATCAGAAGCATCTGAACCTGCTGCAGGACGAGGACACCATCAGCATGACACACACACACACACACACACACACACACAC
>NW_019458449.1:0-464 GCF_002814215.2 Seriola lalandi dorsalis | reverse complement strand
ATAATATGTGTCGATGCTGGCAACACACTGCTAGCCCTCTGTAGCCGATTGGCCCAAATGGAGGGAATTTAGAGAAGAAAAACAAAACAAAAAAACATAGAGGACCGGACCGGCCCACATTGTTTCAACGGCCCACCGGGACGATGCCCGGTATGCCAGATGGCCAGTCCACCCCTGCCCTCCTCCCACAATCACGTGAAATATTTGTGTATGTCTTCTTACTGGTCTGAAGTGGGCGGGGCTCAACTTGAATCAGTTTGGCGACAGTTGGTGGAATGTTCGGTCACTGTCAATCAAATCTGAACAAAACCCGTCCACACAGTCATGATCAAGCAGATTAGCTGAGTGTTCATCTGTTAGAGTAGAGGTCACATGACCATCATCACTCTAATCATCCACCCCTGTCCATACTGACTAAATAGATAGATAGATAGATAGATAGATAGATAGATAGATAGATAGAT
>NW_019458448.1:0-559 GCF_002814215.2 Seriola lalandi dorsalis | reverse complement strand
CAGAATATGGCTGATTTCTCAAAAGAGGCCCAGAATCAAAGTGGCCAGCTACTGTATGTCAGAGTGTACAACATCCCCTGTGTGGAGAACATGAAGTCTGTTATTAACTTTATCTGTCAGCGCGCAGGACGTGGAGACATGAAGGTGACGACACAGGTCGGACTGAGGTCGTGACTTAAATTACATGGAGACACAGACTTTATTTAATTTGATTTCTTTGGCCAGAGTGAAGCTCAACAAGCTGCATGAATGTAGATAATCACATTCACTCTCTGATCAATGCTCCACTATATTTATCTTGTTATTCTTAATTTAACCAGGTGAGTCTGATAATAACAATCAAAAGAGAGGAGGCCCCTCTCTTCTGGCTTTGAGGCTTTGATACTTTCACAGTATTAATATAGAAGCTAGAGCTGATCTATAATCACACTACACATGGACACAGACCTTTGGACTGGATGGAGCTTTAAGGCAACAAAATAAAAAGTCATTTGATCCATTATTAATACAAAAATTATAATTTTAAATGAGTGCTGCCTAAAGTCTTAGTCTTACATAA
>NW_019458447.1:0-585 GCF_002814215.2 Seriola lalandi dorsalis | reverse complement strand
AACTGCAGTTCCTCAAATGACCACTTGAGCGAGTCACAAGGCGAGCAAATGGGCGGGAGTGTGCTTGCCACAAACCAGCATGCACCAAAGTCTCGGCTCCACACGCGGCCCATTTATGGATTAGCCGCGAGGTAGGTGGAGTCAGGCGGAGCAGCTCACTCTGAGCTTCCAATCCGCTCTTCAGAAACCTATGGGTGACATCACAGAGACTGTCTATCTTGATGTACACATGCATCTCTATGCTCCTCCCCCCAAACAGTGATTGTCCAATCATTACTTAGATTTCTCTGCATCTTTAAGCAGAGCGCATGGGGGTCTTTAGTTTTTTGTTGTCTTTCCAAAATCAGAAACATACAGTATGTTTATGTTATCTTAACCCTCCTGTTGTCCTCGGGTCAAAATGACCCGCCACTGTGTTAAAAACCAAAAAAAAATCCCCTAAACGATATTTTTTTAACTTGAAATTTTATGACTTTGCCTAATTTGGCACCAACAGTGGAAAAAGTGAAATGTTTCTTTTATTCACATTTCCATGTAAGCTGTACAAAAAAAGGTACAAAGATGGTCTTCGGGTCAAAATGACCC
>NW_019458445.1:0-758 GCF_002814215.2 Seriola lalandi dorsalis | reverse complement strand
AAAAAAGTCAGTATAGTAAGGCGTGAAAAGTCATAGTATAGTAAGGCATAAAAAGTCATAAAAAAGTCAGTATAGTAAGGCGTAAAAAGTCATAGTATAGTAAGGCATAGTAAGGCGTAAAAAGTCATAGTATAGTAAGGCATAAAAAGTCATAAAAAAGTCATAGTATAATAAGTCATAAAAATGTCATAGTATAGTGAGGCATAAAAAAGTCATAATATAGTAAGGCACAAAAAGTCAAAAAAAGTCATAGTATAGTAAGGTGTAAAAATGTCATAGTATAATAAGTCATAAAAATGTCATAGTATAGTAAGGCATAAAAAAGTCATAATATAGTAAGGCACAAAAAGTAAAAAAAAAGTCATAGTATAGTAAGGCGTAAAAAGTCATAAAAAAGTCATAGTATAGTAAGGTATAAAAAGTCATAAAAATGTCATAGTATAAAAAGACATAAAAAAGTCATAGTATAGTAAGGCACAAAAATTAAAAAAAAAAGTCATAGTATAGTAAGGCGTAAAAATGTCATAAAAAAGTCATAGTATAGTAAGGCATAAAAAGTCATAAAAATGTCATAGTGTAGTAAGGCATAAAAATGTCATAGTATAGTAAGGCATAAAAAGTCATAAAAACGTCATAGTATAAAAAGTCATAAAAATGTCATAGTATAGTAAGGCATAAAAAAGTCATAGTATAGTAAGGTGTAAAAATGTCATAGTATAATAAGACATAAAAAAGTCATAGTATAGTCATAGTATAGT
>NW_019458444.1:0-675 GCF_002814215.2 Seriola lalandi dorsalis | reverse complement strand
GTGTGTGTGTGTGTGTGTGTGTGTGTGTGTGTGTCTGTGTGTTAGTATGTGTGTGCATGTGAACTGCCTTTGTGCCAGAGCACTCAATCCAGAAAGACATATTATGACATCCAAGGAGATTCATCTGAATATTCATAGGAAATCATGTTGAAATAATTACATTATCAGCTCAGACATTTTGTTTCTTTACAAACATTCATGAAAAACCTTTTGATTTATACATCCACAAATTTAGTTTTCAACCTTACACATGAAAATAATCTGTATATCAGTTATCATCATGATTTAAACTGCTGTTTACTATTAGTGACACATAAAACAATAAAAAAAAAAGACAATAACAGTGATCCAGTATCACAGTCAAATATCAGCTCAGTTCAAGAGATGGATAAATATTTGACTCATACACACTGGTGGTGATATTAAACCACACAGCTGCTATATAAAGAAAGCACACAGGGTATGCATTTAGATTTACTGTTGCACTCAGTGTAATGTGCGTATATACATAATCACCATCAGGCTTTATAATCTGATTCACTCCCAGAGCTACACTACACCACCGAGAATAATGACAGTTATGTAATGAATAAGCTCTGAAATGGATCGTAATCTGGAGAAACCCATAGAGTCCATAACACACACACACACACACACACACACACACACACACAC
>NW_019458443.1:0-517 GCF_002814215.2 Seriola lalandi dorsalis | reverse complement strand
TGCCTCAGGAATGTGATTCCTGGGGATGACTGGCTGGAAAGATCTCCCTTAAACATAGAAAAAAGCAAATTTGGCTCTGTTAATATTTGAGTATTTTCATTTTTGTGCACTTAATAATAATAAAATAAACGTTTTTACCCTCACTGACAATGTGCATGAATGTGTGTGTTGTATGTGATTCTATGTGTATCTGAGCAAGTGTCATAGGGATCGATGTACTGTGTAAACCAAAACTTAACACTTGAGCATCTTTTCAAAGATTCTTTGGTGTGTCTCCATCACCACACCCTTACAGACTTAATATAAAGTACAGGAACTGGTTTCTGAAAATTTTATATGAATAAAATTGTAATAATAATTCAAGAAAAAAACTGATTAAGAACATAAAGATCTGGCGGTCGACAAACTGTCTGTAATGATCAATATACAACGGGTGGATATGACTGTCAGCTTGCAACGTACTAGATAAGAGCAGACAGTATGTGAGTATATGTTCACCTGTCTTGTCAAACTGTAA
>NW_019458442.1:0-631 GCF_002814215.2 Seriola lalandi dorsalis | reverse complement strand
AAGGGTCCGCTGGGCTTTCACATGCACCACATCCTGCTTCCCCGTCTGTTATGTGTTCATATAATTAGAGTGTACCGCTGGATGCGCAGCTAGGAGCCCACTGAGAAATGTGAAATGGAGAACCTGGGGCCTGGGAAACCAGCCAGCCCTTCCAGTAATATCACCCCCTCCTCCACCACCACCATTACTGATACCCAGCCCTGCCTGTACTGGGCTGTGATGTCATCGCTATACCCGCCCTCCACACAGTGGTCATCACAGTTTGGCACGATGGAAGAAGAGACAAGCCTCTTCCTTCCCCCCTCTTTCTCTTTCTCTCTCTCTCTCTCACTTTTGCTTTCACGTTCCTATTTGTCCTCTTTATCTCATCACTGGGCTCTAACAATATGCTGATTCAACAGATCAGAGTCATAAAGAAAACACAATATCTGTGCAGCTGAAGCTGCCGTCAACAAACACCATGGAAACAAAATATGGCAAGATATGACCCGCTTATTTTTATCAGGACAGAGAATATTCACTGAATAGACTCACATCTTATCACATCATCCAAAGAAGTCTTTACCTCGTCCTCATCACTTAATCATTTGGCCTATAACCTGTGACTATGGACTGTAACATATTAAAACTG
>NW_019458441.1:0-622 GCF_002814215.2 Seriola lalandi dorsalis | reverse complement strand
ATGCACTCTCCCTCCCCAGGCAGATGATGGACCACTACACCAACATGTATCCGCAGCTGATCGAAAACCCGAAGATCCTCAGCCTGGTTCAGAGTTTCATGGCGTGAGTCTGTTCTCTTTTCATTTTAAGAATTAAAAACCGCAGCAGCAGAAATGTAAAATGATCTGAGTCACACATCACTGTCATCATCTTTCATATCCTCTTCTCAGAGATGTTACGCCCAGCTCAGGGCGTGATGTCGCTCTCTGTAGCGTCGCGTTGTAAGATTTACCAGACAATATCTGTTTGTGAAAATCAGAATTTCTGATTGTGTGGATCACGTTTCTTTCTGTTCATGATATCTCAGTTTAAGTTTAAGTTTGTATCCGTTACATGTCTACAGGTTTTTATTTATGAGCTCGGTGTTTGGTTCTTTGCTTTTATGTGTTTTACATTATAACAAATAATAAAAACAGTAAATGTGGCTCTTGTGCTTGTAGGAAGCAGGATTCATGGGTCAGAGAGCAGGTGAAACTGAACAAGAGCTCTGATCCTCTGTGGCAGCATGCGGGCTTCATCGTGGCCCAGATGGACGGGCTGCAAGCGGGAGTGAGAGACTGGGCCAAGAAAGAAGGGAAAAAG
>NW_019458440.1:0-603 GCF_002814215.2 Seriola lalandi dorsalis | reverse complement strand
GACATTTTTATGCCGTACTATTCTATGTTGTATTTATGACTTTTTAGGCCTTACTATGCTATGGCATTTTTAGGACTTTTCAGGCCTTACTATACTATTACGTTTTTATGCCTTACTTTTTAATGTGGTTTTTATGACTTTTTGTACCTTACTATACTATGACATATTCATGACTTTTTATGCCTTACTGTAATATGACTTTTTAAGACTTTTTTTGCCTTACTATACTATGACGTTTTTATGACTTTTTTTGCCTTATGACTTTTTAGGTCTTACTATCCAATGACGTTTTTATGACTTTTTTTGCCTTACTATACTATGTCGTTTTTATGACTTTTTATGCCTTACTGTAATATGGCTTTTTAAGACTTTTTTTTTACCTTACTATAGCCTACTATGTCATATTCATGACTTTTTATGCTTTACTGTAACATGACTTTTTTATGAATTTTTATGCCTTACTATACTATGACGCTTTTTGTGCTTTACTAATGACTTTTTAAAGACTTTGATTGCCTTGTGACTTTTTATGCCATACTATACTATGTCGTTTTTATGACTTTTTATGCTTTACTGTAATATGACTTTTTTAAGACTTTTTTT
>NW_019458439.1:0-582 GCF_002814215.2 Seriola lalandi dorsalis | reverse complement strand
GATAGAAACAAGAGTTAACATTAATGTTTCTTTCTACCTCTGGAGACAGCTATTGTTGAGTAAATGAATGAAGTTTGATGCTGAACTCACAAACTTTGCTTCTAGACTGGTAACTAAATAGTTGCTAATGCTAACGTTAGCTATGTAGCAATAGCAAAACTTACAAATAGCTCCTTTAAATCAGTTATGATGTGATCACAGATTCATACTTAGGTCAACAACTGGACTATTTGCATGACAACTTAGCTGAGGAAGACCATAAAATGTGGTTGAAATTTCAACACAAAGCTAGCAAATCAACACTGAGTTATTTCTTTTGTTTTGTCAAACTATTTTTCCGACAGGTGAGAATAAACTTGAAAATTCTGTGTTTATAGATGGTCTGTTGTATAATGTATGTACAATCCAGCAAGTGAAATACCAAACAGGCCAAAGCATTGACGCAAAACCCTTATTAAAAGACAATATTACCATCAATCAGTCGTGTTTATTGGTTTGCAGTAATACCCACTAAGGTCTAATATATCTAGAGATGTTAAATTAAGTGCTAGCAGAGTATACCAGGCTGGTACTCTAACTCAT
>NW_019458438.1:0-594 GCF_002814215.2 Seriola lalandi dorsalis | reverse complement strand
GAAATAAAGTTTCTTATGAAGCTTTGCTTTGTTGATGGTTTTTATGGAGCGTGTCTGGTATGAATTTTAACAGCAGCAGCAGCACAGTATAGAAATCAGTTAAAACAAAGATATTGAGCTTAAATTGACTGATATTGACATATTTGATGTATACAAAACACATTTTTATTTGCTTTGACAGTATATAAATCTATGCTTGGAATATAAAATAGATTCATTCCCTTTTACTTGCATAAAATCTGTGATGTACAAATGTTTGTATTTACCCATTTTGCATTCAGGCCAGTAGATGTTGCACTGCTCACATGAATCATCAAGATATAAACCCTTTGTGGAACCACTTTGCTGAGAAAGTAAAACCTCCAACCGGGTGGGACTCACATCCAGTACCAGGCAGTTGATTTCTGCAAGTAAAGAAGATACAACAGCCCGGGAAATTTTACTCATCGAGTATTTCACTTACTGACTGCTCACAAAGCCAGGTTTCAGTTCACTGCAGTCATGTTGGTCTCTGGCATCCATCTTCCCAGTCACCGTATGTTGGCAGTCTTTATGTTACGACCCAGCTAGGGGAAAAGGGAAGCAACATAAAAC
>NW_019458437.1:0-565 GCF_002814215.2 Seriola lalandi dorsalis | reverse complement strand
AGACCACAATACTAACTTTTTCTCAACAAGGGCCTGGTGACCACATATGAGGATATTATACTGCCACTCGGTAATCGAAATTTAAAACTAATGTCCTCATGTGGACATCATTTTTCTCAGGTCCCAATCAGCCTAAATAGCAAAGAGAAATTAAAAATGCACGCCATGCAAGAGTTCAGGTCTTAGGAGGTTAAAATTAAGTTTAGAATATCAAAGAAATTTAACTTTTTTTAAAATATATTTTAATTTCACATCAATTGAGAAGTCTTAAGTTGGAAACTTGTCTTCATTTATGAATGTAATTGGATTTTTACACCTAATTTATGAACATACAACCTATTCTAATCCCATATTTATCGTAGTAAAACCAACTTGTTTCAATATAAACCCTTTTGTTCCGTATGAATAAACGTTTCTATCCCTTTTGGACATCCTCACCACTAGAGGGAGCGCTTCTATAGAGCACAAGCATTACACAGGGGCTGAAGAAGGAATGTAATGATTGGCTACTTATTGCTCCAATCGGATGACAAAACGTTGACGTGTCAGCCAATCAGATAAATAC
>NW_019458435.1:0-596 GCF_002814215.2 Seriola lalandi dorsalis | reverse complement strand
ATCTCAAAGCACCACTGTGTCTCTGCACAGCCTCGCAGAGCTGCTAGCGTAGCTGCAGACTCTTGGTGTTTGACCTGTGGTTTCACTATTCTTCAGCACTGAGGTGGACGTGGACAGATGCAGACAGATGCAGACAGATGCTGACAGATCTATGAACACCACGGCTGTGCTCTGCACGCACAGACACTCTCCACACGTGTGCACTGGGATGATTGTTTGTTGTATTTGTCTGAACAACGATAAAAAGCAAAGGGAAACAGGAAGTAGGAGGATGAAAACGGCTTAGTGTCAGTGTGATCATGTGCTGACAGCTGTGAAGTTTAGGATGCTTGTGGATGTTCACTGAGGGGACCCTGCAGACCCTGGTGTCTGATGAAACTTACTTCAAGTGGACGCATGAACTGGCCTTTAGTGATGATGAAACTCTTTCTGCTTCAAACTGTATACAACATTTGAACCTCAGTTTCTGACTAACCTCCACCCCACCCCTCGCTCCTACCTGCAGAGGACACTGACTCACTGTCTCCTGTGGTCACCTTTGCACCACCCATCAGGGCCTGTGAATCAGTGTGTGTGTGTGTGTGTGTGTGTGTGTG
>NW_019458434.1:0-546 GCF_002814215.2 Seriola lalandi dorsalis | reverse complement strand
GTGTGTGTGTGTGTGTGTGTGTGTGTGTGTGTGTGTGTGTGTGTGTTTCTGTGTGTGTGTGTGTGCGTGCGTATTTGATGGAAAAGAGACAGAAAGATAAGCGAGTGTGTGTGTTCTTACCATGGTAATCTTTGTAGAGTGGGTTGGTCTCTCTCTCAGAGCCTTTGAATGATTCCAGCGCTATGGCATTGTCACATAGCCTGGTTATGCTGCCCATTAGAGCTCTGTCCTGTAGGATCGAGCGAGGGAGGGAGAGGGAGAGGGAGACGGAGAGGGAGAGGGAGAGGGAGAGAGAGAAACATGAGCAGGTAATTAAAAGCCTCCTGACGGGCCATCAGTGTTGCAATTAAATTAGGTCATCATTTCCCACGGCCAGGTCATTTCTGCCCATGGCTTAGGTGAGGGTGATGAGGTATAGAGGGGAAAGAGCACTGATAGAGGTGGCACAGGTGATGTCGGGGCAGACCAGTGGACATACACCTTACATCAAGCATGCATCTAGAGAAGAGGCATGGGAACAGTCAATGAGCAACACACTCAAATTAT